>NC_056729.1:56754287-56880241 GCF_019279795.1 Protopterus annectens
ATGATAAAGTGATTACAAGGATGTCAGAGAGTGTGATAACCGAGGGGGTACAAGGACATTACACTATGATAAAGTGATTACAAGGATGTCAGAGAGTGTGATAACTGAGGGGGTACAAGGACATTACACTATGATAAAGTGATTACAATGATCTTAGGGAGTATGATAACCAAGTGTGTACAAGGACATTACACTATGATAAAGTGATTACAAGGATGTTAGAGAGTGTGATAACCGAGGGGTACAAGGACATTACACTATGATAAAGTGATTACAAGGATGTTAGAGAGTGTGATAACCGAGGGGTACAAGGACATTACACTATGATAAAGTGATGACAAGGATATTTGAGAATTTGATGACCAAGGGGGTACAAGGACATTACACTATAATAAAGTGATTACAAGGATGTCAGAGAGTGTGATAACCGAGGGGTACAAGGACATTACACTATGATAAAGTGATTACAAGGATGTTAGAGAGTGTGATAACTGAGGGGGTACAAGGACATTACACTATGATAAAGTGATTACAAGGATGTTAGAGAGTGTGATAACTGAGGGGGTACAAGGACATTACACTATGATAAAGTGATTACAAGGATGTCAGAGAGTGTGATAACCGAGGGGGTACAAGGACATTACACTATGTTGAGGTGATTACAAGAATGTCAGAGAGTGTGATAACCAAGGGGGTAGAAGGACATTACACTATGATAAAATGATTTAAAGGATGTTTGAGGGTGTGATAACCGAGGGAGTACAAAGACATTTTCCAGTGGTGGCTGTTGACTTCAAATCAAAGGGGGGCTGCAGGAGACAGCTGAATGGGTGGGATCAATGGGAAGGGGTGCAGCCAACTAGAAAGGGGAGGAGCTATGCTCAAAACCACAAAACGAAATATATTGCCCTGCGTGCCATACTGTCATTATGAGAGTCCAATCAAAACAAAATGAAGTGTAGAAGAATAAAAATATTTCAATGCATTGGCTGCATGACAGCGTAATATCTAGATGGAAACAAAAAAGTTTGTGAGGCATGAAAAAATAAATTACTTTTTTTTAAATACATTAATGAAATGCCAGTCAAAATCAAGTATAAGAAAAACAAGCAGCACTCAACTCAAACCACTTCTTGCACTGCAGTTCTAATTATAATTTATATTCAGCTTTATTAAAGTACCAAGTAACATGCTGAAAGTAGAAATCTCTGATGCCCCCACTTGTAAAAATGTTCCTTATCCAAAAAAAGACCTGCTGCCTGACATCTACTTGTTTCATTGGGAAAACATGATCAAAGTAAAAAATGAAAAGCGAACAAGAAATAAGCTCAAGATACATTACTTAAAAGGATTACTGTACAGGTTATGGACCATGCGATTGGCATTCTGTTTATGGGTAAAGCCTGCAGAGATGACTGGAAGTCTCCAAGTGTAATGAGACTCTTAAAATAATGTAATCCTGTTCTTTATTACAAATACTGGCATATGCATTTCAATACCCAAGGCTTATACATTATCTAGTTAAGTATTCTCTACATGGCAACAGAAAGGCTTTCAATGTTGGCAATTCTTTAACAGTATGCTTATTAAAGCTTACTTGCATCTTGCAATCTCAGCCAAGCTTACCTGATGGTCATTAAAGTATTGCTACTTAAACACAGAGCAACAGGCACTTTGAGTAATAAGCATAAATCAACAGTACAAAAAATATGACAGAAACCAGACCATTCTGTAAAAATCAAGGACAGATGAAAAGCCACTCTAGTACCTGTGTCTACCTTGGATGGGGAGGATACTCTGCACATTTACACTGCATAACTACTCCTTGCCTTGCTTCGACACATCCAGAGTCACTACATGGGGGAGTGGGGTGCAACAAGTATGTCACAGTTTGAAATGTCTCTGGCTGACTTGTGATAGCCCTGACACATTTGTCATACATCTCAACCTCAGAGCAAGTAATCTGCACAAAGTCATACAAAGAAATGGGACAAAGGCCCAAAAATAAGGACATGTTTTTAAATATCGCTCTTATAAACTTAGAAAGCTAATAGAGGTCTTGCATTAGTATGAATTTTCTGAATGGTATGAAATCTGAAACTCAAATGTCTGTCATTATTTTCTAACTTCAGTCTAATGATTTGTCACTAATTTGCCAAAAGAACACAATTTTATGAAAAATGGACCAAAAATGTGATGTAAAAATATAAAATAGCAACACAATACAGCTGGGAACCTGTCAAAGAAGGGACACTTTAATATTAGTACCACTAACTTGAGCGGCTGACAAAATAAAATAATCTACATGCATTTCTGAAATAAAAGTAATCTAACGGATTATTACAGTTATTTCTTAATTATAACCCCTCCATGTTTTCTTCCAAAATTGCTATTTTGCGGAGGGATCATTAGGGGAAGAGCAACATTTTGAGCCAAAATCAGGGACAGTTGAGAGGTTTGGCTATGCCTAATTTTATAAAGCAATTTATTTGCATATACCTCTCAACCTGTTAATGCAATAAATCAGGACAAGGCCAGATATATTGGGGGAACATATAAACAGTACTAAAAATTGCTGTTGTATAAACTGAGACAGTTGATAGAACAGGTCTTACTTTAGCATGTATTTTTCTGAAGGTTATGAAGTCTGAAACTCAGTGTGTCATTAGTGACTTAATTACTAAATGATTTGCCAGAAAACCACAAATTTTATGAGGAACAAACCAAAAATAAGAAGCAAAAAATCTATTCATTCTTTGAAAATCTGGACAGTTGGGAGGTATGGTTCAGCTGGGGCTGCCTAAGTTTGCCACCCTTCCCCCTCACAAAACCATGGTCGAATGGAGCCTCCCCCTGCAGCCATTCCAATGATCCATTACTTGGCTGTTTCACTCCATTTACCATAAACACTAATGTGCATACTGATTTACTTCTATGATGATTTGAACTTTATTTTGAAAGTTTTATTTTGCATTTTACAGCACATACACTAAGACATCTGCTAAACAAACTTGGCATTAAAACTTCTCTGCCATTGAAACTCACATTCATTGAAACAACATTGAAATCCACATTCAAAGAAAATACATTTTACCCGTGGCAGATAATTCTGGGCTGTTTTCAAATCATAGGCCCCTTGCATATGAAACATACATGTGCTCTTTGATACACCTTCCTATTGCTTTGAACATTTTTCCACTAAACAATGAAACAAAACGCATGCACCAATGACAAAACTGCCCAATTCAGAACATTTCCATCATAAAAGTCTACTCAAACTTCTACAGTCCACTATTATTAGTAAATATGCACAATTCTACAGTCCACCATTATCAATAAATATGCACAATCTCTAAAGTAGTAAAAAAGTCATCTAAATAATTCCACGTTAAACAAATCTGTAATGAAGAGGTTGCTGCTAGCAATCACCTTTATATTTCATGGTTTCATCGAAAAATAAAGTGTCTGATGCCCCTGAGGAATAAATTGCCTAAATTACATTAAAAATAAGCTAGTAATATTGCAATAGGAAATGGATGGCAAACTGATAACAGGCTCATAGTATCTTAACTTTCAGTACGGCAGCATTCACCCCTTATGGGAGTAGAACCAACAACCTTCTGCATCAAAAGCAAGTACACAACCTGTTGTGCTATTAGCAATGTGAGCTGACTTAGCATAATCAGCACTAAACTTCTCTTCCCCTGCAGCTCTCAGCTCCTTGTAAAATCTACTCAATACTCAACTGCATCTCAACTTCGCAGCACAAGAAATCTGGAAAAAGCCAAATTTATTGGGGTGGGTCAAAAGGGCAAAAACCAGGGACACATTAAACATTGCTTGTATAATCTTGGAAAGCGTCTAGAATAAAATGCTGTGTTACCACCATACATTTTACTGCCAAGGTCCCTGTGCAAAACAGTCAAGCGCAACATACCACTACGCCAAATCAGTTGCTTTGTCAAAGAGAGGAAGACTGAAACTTAAATGGCTATCATTTAATGAATTCAGTTCTCACCATAGCTGTCAACCTCTTAGCACAAAACACCTGGACAAACCCAGTAATGAGGGAATACAGCCCTCAAACATATTCAGTGAATTCAGTTCTTGCCATACCTGTCAACCTTAGCACAAAAAACCTGGACAAAGCCAATAACAGGGTATTACAGTCCCAAAAATAAGGACAAATTTCAAATAGTCATCTTATAAACTTAAACAATTGCTATAATAAAAAGTTGTGCTACTATATATTTATTGCTAGAATAAAAAGTTGTTTTACTATGTATTTTCTGAAGAATATGAAGTCTGAAATTCAAATGCCTGTCAATTTTACTTTTGATGGAACAAAAACAATTTTCAGCAGAGGCCCAGGGAGAAATGCTGTAGACACATGTCTTTGTAAAATGGCAGAATCCACAAAAACACAGGGATAAGATGCAGACTCCACACAGAAGGCACCCCAGCCAAGAATCAAACCAGAAAACATATAGCTGTGAGGCAACAATACTGCCACTGCACCATCAAATATGTAAGGAAGTAAACATTCAGAAACCTGAATTCTGAAATTCAAATGTCTGTCAATTTTATTTAACATTTGTTAATCAGGACAGTCTGACTTGGAACAAAAAAACTATTTTCAGCAGAGGCCCAGGAAGAAATAATGCAGAAAGCAAACCCACACAAACACAGGGAGAAGATACAGACCCCCCACAAAGAAGGCACCCCAGCCAAGAATCAAAACTGAGAACCTGCAGCTGTGAGGCAGCAATGCTACCACTGCACCATCAAATATCAAGCATTGCAATATTTACAAACCACAGATATTATGAGGAACAGATCAGACCAAATATGAGGCAAAGATCTGCAATTTTTTTACAAATGGTGGTGGGTAGGGAATTCAGGTCTTTAACACCTGCATACAAGGTACAGGGTTCAAGCCTGAGGTATTCCCTACCACACCACCATGAGTCTAACCACCAGTATATTGCACCTGGGGCATTTACACACACACACACACACACACACACTTACCTGTAGTAAACCACCATACATCCTTTGCAAATCTGACCTGTAGTAAACCACCATAAATCCCTGTCCGCAAACCACCATAAATCCTATGTAAACTCACGCAAATCCGAGACTGCACCAAACTGCTGATGTTGCAGTCCGACGCGAGTTCCAGGACAGTCTATGCAGTTTAAAACTGCATAGACTTCTGGGAGCTGTGTTCTTCATGTTCCCCAGTCAGGACTGCTGCTGAGACATCTGCACATGCTCCAGACTGTCTCAGCAGCAGTCCGGACTAGTGCGCATGCGAGAAGTCCGTGATTTTTTTTTTTTAATTTTTATTTCTTTTTATTTTTTATTTTTATAGTTGAGGGGGCTGCAGTCCGGCAGTCCAATAGCACGGGCCAACCCTTCATTTTACTATGATAAAGTGATTACAATGATGTTAGAGAGTGTGATAACTGAGGGGGTACAAGGACATTACACTATGATAAAGTGATTACAAGGATGTTAGTGTGATAACCGAGGGGGTACAAGGACATTACACTATGATAAAGTGATTACAAGGATGTTAGAGAGTGTGATAACCGAGGAGTACAAGGACATTACACTATGATAAAGTGATTACAAGGATGTTAGAGAGTGTGATAACCGAGGGGTACAAGGACATTATGCTATGATAAAGTGATTACAAGGATGTTAGAGAGTGTGATAACTGAGGGGTACAAGGACATTACACTATGATAAAGTGATTACAAGGATGTTAGAGAGTGTGATAACCGAGGGGTACAAGGACATTACACTATGATAAAGTGATTACAAGGATGTCAGAGAGTGTGATAACCGAGGGGGTACAAGGACATTACACTATGATAAAGTGATTACAAGGATGTTAGAGAGTGTGATAACCGAGGGGGTACAAGGACATTACACTATGATAAAGTGATTACAAGGATGTTAGAGAGTGTGATAACCGAGGGGTACAAGGACATTACACTATGATAAAGTGATTACAAGGATGTTAGAGAGTGTGATAACCGAGGTGGTACAAGGACATTACACTATGATAAAGTGATTACAAGGATGTTAGAGAGTGTGATAACCAAGGGGTACAAGGACATTACACTATGATAAAGTGATTACAAGGATGTTAGAGAGTGTGATAACCGAGGGGTACAAGGACATCAGTCCAAGATTCAGCAGGAACAAGGACATTAGACTTCAATAATAAAGTGATTACAAGGATGTAAAGTGATAACAGAGTGTGTAAAAGAATATTACGCTGTGAGCAAGTCAGTACCAGGAAATTAAAGTGTGATAACAAAGTGGGTACAACATCATTAAACAGTGACAAGGAAATTATATTCTTCACTTAGAACAATAAAAAAGATGAGTAGAACCAAAACATGTTTCAGAGTTAAAAATGCCGACTCTAATCACATATAAAGTAAGACGAGATAAGCTCTTTCACAATGTAAGCATTGCTTCTTCAGTCCATTCAGTTATAAAATAACAGCCACTATTTAAACCCCAGGGAATTTTGTTACGTAATGAATGAGCCAATGGCATTCAACAATCAAACAATTAAGATGAACAATCAGAATAATTAATTTATTAATCAAATATCCTACCTTAAATATCTATCTATCTATATATATATATATATATATATATATATATATATATATTAAAATATATTAAAACATTGTATTAAGTAAACACAATAAATCAATATATTTAGTGACAAATTCCCCTCGCTTTTAAGAATGGTTTAAGAGGCACTCTACCATTCACGCCTCTCCCCTATCAGCTTTCAATCTGATAGTCCATTTTGCTTCAGCTGTTTCAGTAATATTCCTCATGTCACCCTTGTGTATACTTTCCTTTATAATTTCTAATACCATGAACTTAAAATTATGCATACTATCACTATCAAGTACATGTTTTTATAATGCATTATTCGTTTTACCTTTTGTAATACTGTGTCAATGCTCTCTGATAAAATCTCTTAATTGTATATTCATCCTTCTAATGTAAATGGACCTACAGAGTTGACAGGATGGTAAATAAACCACATGACACATGCTACAATCAGCTGATACTTTAACCTAAAAAACTTGGCCAGTGTCTAGAGGCCCGAACTTTGTGTTGGTGTTTATAAATGTGCAATAATTCCATGAATGAACAATACTTCCAATATTTACAGAATTTGTATTACCAACACAATTGCCATCTCTAGGATAGCACAGCATCTTTTTATTGTTCTTTTTGTTTTTAAACCTAAATCTTAGCTTTTCACCAATCAATTTCTTTATAGCCGTATCAGTCATTAACACGGGTCAGTGTTTTTTAATAATATTAGTTACAGGGTTAACATTACTCGTATAAAAAAGGGACATACAAATTTTATCGGACGATTTATGTCCATTTCTTCGAGCCATTCATCAACGTCTTGTAATAAGAAGTAGCTTTAGCTATATTTTCTCATAATGGTATAAGTTGCTCAAAGGTGGTATTAATTTCAGAAACTTTATAGCCCCTCTCCTTAAACCTGGTTTACAGATTAAGAATTTCTTCTCCAAATTTTTCATCACAAACATTAAACCTAGAGACTCTCATGCCTTGCCCCTTCATTACATTGGAATATCTGCTGCTGGTGTGTACTCCATCTATGCAAGTAGGTATTCCTATGGCATGGCTTCCTATATATTCCAGTAACAAGTTTCCACTATCGAATCTGGAAATGGCTACATCAAGATCGGTCAAAGAGTACTTTATTGTAAACTTCAAAAAATGTGTTGTGTGTTGTCTGCTCTATAAATTCATGAAACCTAAGCAGCTCGTCCTCCCCACCTTTCAATATAAAAAATAAATCATTGAGGAAACATCGATAGAATATTTCCAGCAAACTGTTGACACCTTACTATATACTTCACTTCCCAGCATACCATAACAATATTGACGTAACTGTTTGCAGTTGAGGTGCCCATTGCTACACCATTGCTTTGCAAATAACACCACCCATCAAATATAAATGCATTATTCTCTGATACAACCTCAATTAATAGAAAGAAGCACTGTCATATTCACTAAAATCAATTAAATAACTCCTCACTGCCTCAATACCACTGTCACATTCACTAAAATCAATTAAATAACTCCTCACTGCCTCAATACCACTGTCATATTCACTAAAATCAATTAAATAACTCCTCACTGCCTCAATACCACTGTCACATTCACTAAAATCAATTAAATAACTCCTCACTGCCTCAATACCACTGTCATATTCACTAAAATCAATTAAATAACTCCTCACTGCCTCAATACTACTGTCATATTCACTAAAATCAATTAAATAACTCCTCACTGCCTCAATACCACTGTCACATTCACTAAAATCAATTAAATAACTCTTCACTGCCTCAATACCACTGTCATATTCACTAAAACCAATTAAATAACTCTTCACTGCCTCAAAAAACACTGCCATATTCACTAAAACCAATTAAATAACTCTTCACTGCCTCAATACCATATTGATTAGGAATCTTGGTAAAAAGAGACTGAACATGTAAGGCATATCAATGGGATGCTTCATTGCAAAACCAAATAACTCTTGTAAAAAATGCTGGGAATCTTTCAAAATAACAATGTTCTTGTGTAAAATAGGGTGTAAATGCTTCTCAACAAACACTGCACCAGTTCCTACCAGCAACAATAGGGTGAGGTGGTGGTTTATATGGATAGTTATGAATTTTTGGTAAGCCTTGAATGATGGGTGTGAGAGGGTTATCAACTTTCATAAATTTATAAAGATCAATATTATTCAGTCTTCTTAATAAAGAATCCTTTAAAACAGCTGATATTTAATACATCATTCCAATAACGTCAGTATTCAATGCGCGTGTATGTATCATTCAACATAACGTGCACAGTATTAAAATGATATTCCCTATCCATTATAACCTTTGGACGGCCTTTATCAGCTGGCCTAATAACTATCCTATCAGAGTGTAATCTTTTACATTCCTCAATAGTAAGATTACTACATTTAATCAGTATGTGGATTTCCCCACCAGAGGGGAGAATACCTTAGACAAAGCTTACTGCAACATTAAAGGAGCCTTTAAAGCTTTGAAGCACCCCAACATAGGCAGCTTTGATCCCACTGCCATCCTGCTTCTGTCTACCTATAAGAGGGCAGTGATCGGAAAAAAACTGACAACTAAACAGATCAGAGTCTGGCAGGAGGGTTCCATGGATTGCCTTCAGGGCTGTTTCAATACCACCTGCTGGGAGGTCTTCAAAGAAGCGGCTGTGCATAACCTCCAGTTAGACATAGGCATCTATACTGAATCAGTTCTTGGCTACATAAATAAATGCATGGAGGATGTAACCATCATGAAAGTCATCACTGTAAGAGCTAATCAGAAGCCCTGGCTCACCAGGAATGTCTATGAGCTACTGAAGGAAAGAAAAACAACCTTCAAGGCAAAGGACAAAGAAAGGTTAAAGGTGGCCAAGTCAAGTCTGAAAAAGGGCATCACAGAGGCAAAGAGGGAGTATGGAAGGAAAATTCAGATCTGCTTTCAAGACATCAGGGACACGAGAAGCCTATGGCAGGGGACACAGCAGCTCACAGACTACAAGTCCAAATCACCCCAATGTAATGACAGCTTGGAATTTCTAAATGAACTGAACTCCTTCTTTGGCAGATTTGAGGAGAAGAACACCACCGTACCTTCTAAAACAAACATTGACAAAGAGGAGAGAGTGCCCACCTTAAACTCCAAGGTGGTGAGACTTTAGCTTAAGAAGGTGAATCCTAGGAAGGCTGCTGGACCAGACAACATACCTGGCAAGATGTTGAAGGAATGTGCTGATCAGTTATGTCTGGTACTGACAGACATCTTCAACTCATCCTGCTGTGGAGAAAGTTCCCTCATGTTTCAAGAATACAAGTATTGTCCCACTTCTGAAGAAACCCGACCCTACTTGCCTCAATGAGTTCAGACCAGTTACCTTATCCTCAAACGTCATGAAGTGCTTTGAGAGGATTGTGAAGAAACATCTACCACCTAAGTCCTTCGATCCACTCCAGTTTGCATACTAGGCAAATAGATCGACTATGGATGCTATATCAGTCACACTACACTTTGCATTAAAACACCAGAAGGGAAGAACAACTATGTAAGGATGCTGTACATCGAATTCAGTTCTGTGTTCAAGACTGTGGTACTGATGCAACTGGTGGATAAGCTTATGAAACTCTGGATAAACAAGCACCTATGTAACTGGACTTGACTTTCTGATTGGTAGACCCCAGCGGACATGCGCTGGAAACAACACCTCTCAGCGCATAGTCCTGAATACTGTTGTTCCGCAAGGTTGTGTGTTCAGCCCCTTGCTCTTCACCATCCTCACCCATGACTGCACTGCAAAACATAAAAGTCAAACAATATTATAAAACTGTCTGACAATACCACAGTCGTGGGTCTCATTGGCAGTGGAAATTAACATAACTACAGGGATGAGGTGAACACTTTGATTGCCTGGTGTGGCAGGAATAATCTGGACCTGAATGTTAATAAGACCAAATAAATGATTATGGACTTCAGGAGAAAGACAACAGTTCACCAACCACTTACTGTCAAAGGGGAAGTAGTAGAGAAAGTCAAAACAACCAAGTTCCTGGGCCTTCACATCACTGATGACCTGTCCTGGGCTGTTAACACCAACCGTACAGTCAAGGCAGCTCAACAGAGGCTTCACCTCCTGATAAAGCTCAAAAAGGCCAGGCTCCCACTGTCGGCTCTTACCACTTTTTACAGGGGAGCTATTGAGGGTTTACTATTGAAAATGCGAACGGCACTTGGGCGACAGTCGGATAGTCGAACGTATAAGGTCGTAAACACGGATGTCGAAGACATAATAATCAATCTAGGAATGGTTTTAACATGGGTCGAGGTAGGGAAGATGTTTGTAGTAGGGAATAATACTGAACACCTAACTCGACCCATGTTAAAACCGTTCCTAGATTGATTATTTTGTCTTCGACATCCTTGTTTACGACCTTATACGTTCGACTACCCGACTGTCGCCCAAGTGCCGTTCGCATTTTCAATAGTAAACCGCTATCGAGAGCATCCTCACTAGCAGCTTTATAGCATGGTTCAGCAACTGCACAGTTACAGAGAAGAAGAAACTACAGAGGGTGGTGAGGGTGGCTGAGAAAAGTTTGGGCACAAACCTCTGTTCTATTCAGGAGCTTCTCTTTACAAGAGAAAGAAAGAGAACATATAAAATACTTGCTGATTTGACCCATCCGGCCCACAACTGGTTCTCACCACTTGCGTCTGGAAGGAGGTACTGCAGCTTCCGCTGTAGGACTACCAGATTCAGGAACAGTTTGTACCCTACAACTGTGATACTTATTAACTCGGGCGGCAACCATAATACCAGATACATTGAAGCCTCTTTTGTTATTTAGTCCTGCTGCTCTGAGCAATTACCACCAGTATTACTGTTACTCAATATGATGGCTATAGTGAGTCACATCTGAGGTTAACAAGTGCAATACAGTAACTAAAGAGTCTCTATTTATTCTCTGTCTTAACGGTGAAGGGGTTTGGTGGTGGGTATTTATTATTTATCGTTAGATAAAGGGTACTGAGTGCATTTATGTAACGTGACCTACCTCTCGCATGTCGTACATGTTATTTTCTTTCTTATTTCATTCTCTGATACAGCTGTATCTATGTTATTTGCACTGCATTTCTCTCATGAGCTGACATTTGTAATTTTGTTTAGGCTGCACTTGTGTGGTCCTAAATGACAATTAAGTTTCTTTAAATCTTCTTTGAATATTAAATGTTTTACCACATTTTTTATGCTCAAACAACTCATACAACTCATTTTCACATAATTTTCCAAAAGCATCAAGTACAGATGGAATAAATGCAATTATTGCACATTTATAAACACCAACACAAAGTTTGTGCATCCGGACAATGACCAAGATTATAAGGTTAAAGTATCATCTGATTGTAGTACTTGTCATGTGGTCAACTCTGTACTATCAACTCTGTAGCTCCTTTTACATCTGTAAAACAAACAGACCATTAAGGGATCGTATTAGAACATTTATACAGTATTACAACAGGTGCAATGAATAATGCATTATCAAAACATTTACTTGATAATGATAGTATGCATAATTTTAAGTTCATGGTATTAGAAGTTATAATGGAAAGAATACACAAGGGTGACAGGAATATTATTGAAACAGCTGTGGCAAAATGGACTATCAGATTGAAAGCTGATAGGGGGAGAGGCTTGAATGGTAAGGTGCCTCTTAAATCATTCCTAAAAGTCAGGGAAATTTGTCACTAAATATATTTATTTATTGTGTTTATAAAATTAGATAGAATGCTGCTTCACAGGTTAACACCCCTGCTCAGAGAAATTTAAATAATAACAGCAACCAAATGCTGAGCAGAAGAGAAAGTGAAAATTTCTCAAAAAATGACAGTCCCAGTTATAAAATTGATGTAGTTTAATGCAGATAAGGTTAAATGGATAAGCGCTTTCACTGTATCAGCTTCATCAGATCCATGATTAAACCCCCTCACAAACAATATATATCGAGAAAAAACATGAGAATAATCAACCAATCAAGGAAATCAATTCAACTCAAACTTCTACTTAAAGTCATAACACATTACAAAAAGTAAAGTACCTATCTACATATAATAGCTTACACCTCCTGTAAAATATATAAAGTAAAAAACCTATATATACAAAACAGAGGCTTATAATAAACACTGCCATATATATAAAAAATGACTCATTCATACTGGACCTGGAACCACTGTTCACCTACCAGTTCATGTAAATATTATCAAGTCACACCCTTCAATAAACATCCTAACCCCTAAAAACGTAAAACCATAAAAACACATAACAGCATGACATGTGAAATTTATATATAATGTACTAATACATAAAAAATTTCTGATACATGGAACTTATCATTATATGTATAAAAAGTGTACTAAATGGCTTTTAAAACCTGCAATAATTTTACATGCCTACGCTGCCTCAACCTCGGTTTTATAGACGCCCTTTCATTTAAACCCGAACCGCTGTCTGCTCTCAATAATATTATCCAGTCACTTTCTTTGCCCTCAGTAAACGTCCTAACATCACCCCCCCTAGAAGTTGGGATGATGACTTCTAACACTCTAAAAAGAAATTCATGATCATGGCCATTTGTGGCAACATGCTTAACTAAAGCATTGTGTAGTGTGCCTTTCCTAATATGATACTTGTGTTCTCTCATCCTATCTCTAAGGGGGTGCTTGGTCTTACCCACGTAGAAGGAGGAGCACATCTGGCACACTGCTAAATAGACCACATGAACAGTCATACAATTAGCTTCCACAGTGGTGTGGAATACTCTTTTAAAATCCAGATGAAAAAACTCAACGTTACTGTCAATAAAGGGGCAAAACTTGCAGTGACCACAAGGTCTAGTACAACCGATTTCTGTAGGATGTTTGTCCAATCTTGGATAACACAACAGCCTTTTCAAGTTGTGCTTATTCCTAAAGGAGAAATGTGAGGCTTCCCCCACTATCTGCTTTAGGTCATCATCAACCTGCAGGACGCACCAAAACTTATTAACGATCTCCTTGATATCAGACTGATCTGATGAATAAATTGTCGGAAACTTAACACAAGATTCTATCTTTCCAACCCCTATACTACTTGGATTCATCGGTCCAAAATACGGCCTGGCTGTTGTTGAGCATAAATTATCAGGACAGGCGATCAGGGCCTCTAGGCTGAACCCTATGGATATAGGATTTGCCAATGAATCAGATAACCTGAGGAAGAGGTTAGTGGAAAGGGGCTACAATGAGAATGAGGTCAATCAGTATTTGGATGAGGTAAATAATTTATGTTGAACAATATTATTATCGGTATTTTGGACCGATGAATCCAAGTAGTATAGGGGTTGGAAAGATAGAATCTTGTATTAAGTTTCAGACAATTTATTCATCAGATCAGTCTGATATCAAGGAGATCGTTAATAAGTTTTGGTGCGTCCTGCAGGTTGATGATGACCTAAAGCAGATAGTGGGGGAAGCCTCACATTTCTCCTTTAGGAATAAGCACAACTTGAAAAGGCTGTTGTGTTATCCAAGATTGGACAAACGTTCTACAGAAATCGGTTGTACTAGACCTTGTGGTCACTGCAAGTTTTGCCCCTTTATTGACAGTAACGTTGAGTTTTTTCATCCGGATTTTAAAAGAGTATTCCACACCACTGTGGAAGCTAATTGTATGACTGTTCATGTGGTCTATTTAGCAGTGTGCCAGATGTGCTCCTCCTTCTACGTGGGTAAGACCAAGCACCCCCTTAGAGATAGGATGAGAGAACACAAGTATCATATTAGGAAAGGCACACTACACAATGCTTTAGCTAAGCATGTTGCCACAAATGGCCATGATCATGAATTTCTTTTCAGAGTGTTAGAAGTCATCACCCCAACTTCTAGGGGGGGTGATGTTAGGACGTTTACTGAGGGCAAAGAAAGTGACTGGATAATATTATTGAGAGCAGACAGCGGTTCGGGTTTAAATGAAAGGGCGTCTATAAAACCGAGGTTGAGGCAGCGTAGGCATGTAAAATGATTGCAGGTTTTAAAAGCCATTTAGTACATTTTTTATACATATAATGATAAGTTCCATGTATCAGAAATTTTTTATGTATTAGTACATTATATATAAATTTCACATGTCATGCTGTTATGTGTTTTTATGGTTTTACGTTTTTAGGGGTTAGGATGTTTATTGAAGGGTGTGACTTGATAATATTCACATGAACTGGTAGGTGAACAGTGGTTCCAGGTCCAGTATGAATGAGTCATTTTTTATATATATGGCAGTGTTTATTATAAGCCTCTATTTTGTATATATAGGTTTTTTACTTTATATATTTTACAGGAGGTGTAAGCTATTATATGTAGATAGGTACTTTACTTTTTGTAATGTGTTATGACTTTAAGTAGAAGTTTGAGTTGAATTGATTTCTTGATTGGTTGATTATTCTCATGTTTTTTCTCGATATATATTGTTTCTGAGGGGGTTTAATCATGGATCTGATGAAGCTGATACAGTGAAAGCGCTTATCCGTTTAACCTTATCTGCATTAAACTACATCGATTTTATAGCTGGGACTGTCATTTTTTGAGAAATTTTCACTTTCACTTCTGCTCAGCATTTGGTTGCTGTTATTATTTATTGTGTTTGTTTAATGTGTTGCTTTAATGTGTGTGTGTGTGTGTGTGTGTGTGTGTGTGTGTGTGTGTGTGTGTGTGTGTGTGTGTGTATTATACATACATATATAGATATATATATATATATATATATATATATATATATATATATATATATATATGGGTCACCTTTAAAATCTCGAAATCGCGTTTGCCCAAAACGGAATCCGACGGGACGAGAATACCGAAAACACAGATGACCGAAAAGGACGGACTCGGTAAGTGTGCGATCGAGTGAGGGATTTAGTGTTAGGGAGCGGACATGTAAGTGTGCGATAGTGAGGGACTGTGGGTTAGGGGTGGGTTAAGTGAGTTAGGGTTAGGGTGCAGGTAGGGTGTGTGTGCGATGGTGAGGGACTGTGGGTTAGGGGTGGGTTAAGTGAGTTAGGGTTAGGGTGCAGGTAGGGTGTGTGTGCGATGGTGAGGGACTGTGGGTTAGGGACTCGGTAAGTGTGCGATCGAGTTAGGGATTTAGTGTTAGGGAGCGGACAGGTAAGTGTGCGATAGTGAGGGACTGTGGGTTAGGGGTGGGTTAAGTGAGTTAGGGTTAGGGTGCAGGTAGGGTAAGTGTGCGGTAGTGTCGGACCTTAGGGTTAGGGTTTGGGTTAGGGATAGTGCATATGTTATGTAGTGTACTGTGTTGGTGTAATGGTTTTTGGCGTTTTATGTTTTTGGTCTTTTCGCTTCAGTCATTAGTGTTTCGGGCAAACGCGGTTTCGAGGTTTTAAAGGTGATCCATATATATATATATATATATATATATATATATATATATATATATATATATATATATACGGGTCTCCTTCAGATGGTCGAACTTTTAAAATATCAACTTTTATATGGCTGAGACCATATGACTGAACTTTGAAAAGTTCGAACGGTCTGAATGGGGATGTCCATAGAGTGTAGCACGGGAAAATTTTCCTTTACCACAATGTAGTACGATCTCGGAGTTGGTATATTTAAATAGCGGGGGGTGTGGAGGGGGTGCAGGGGTGCTTGCCCTCCTGCTAGCACTGTTTAGATTTTATTTTATTTTATTTATTTATCTTTTTTTCACATTTTTGAACATTCAAATGTTCGATCATATGGTCTCGGTCATATGAAAGTTGAACATTTGGATGTTCGATTATGTGAAGTAGACCTATATATATATATATATATATATATATATATATATATATATATATATATATTTTTTTTTTTTAAGGTAGGTTATTTGATTATTAAATTAATTATTTTGATTGCTCATCTTAATTGTTTGTTTGTTTGTTGAATGCCATTGGCTCATTGATTATACAACAAAATGCCCTGAGGTTTAAATAATGGCTGTTATTTTACAACTGAATGGTCTGAAGAAGCAATGCTTATATTGTGAAAGCGCTTTCCTCATCTTACTTTATATGTGATTCAAGTGTGAATTTTTAACCCTGGAATTACTTGTCTTTTTTATCATTCTACTTTGCATTTCAAGTGGACCGTTTATCTTCAATGTTGCAGTTTTACTTGTTTTTTTTTCTTATATTCTTCATTCACTCAATTCACTGAAATCTGACTAATGTATATAATAAATAAAAAATAAATAAACAATACCCCAGATTTCTAGCATATTGTGAATCTTCGTATTGTATTTATTATGTGAAGTTGGTGCTTGGTGCAAAAACAGTGCTGGTAACACTTACATTGTCAAAGTTACAGCCAGAGATGCAGTGAATGCTGCAGGCAGCACAAAAGTATTCTTGTTGCATTTGTTTAAACAACAGTGGAAATGTGCATGAAACTGAGACGCAGGCACAGAGAAGGAAAAGCAAGCCGAGGAAATGCAGTAGTCTCTTGTGTCATTCACTGATCTTTGGTAGAGGTGTGAAATGCACACTGAAAAGAAAAGTACAGTTGTGTACCTACCATAAATGTAGATGTTCAAGTGTATTCACTGTTGCAGTCATTACACTTGGGTTATCCTGCTGGCAGGCTGCCCGCAGTTGGCCAGAATTCCAAAGTCTAGGTCTGGCGTCGGTTGCTGTCACCTCTTCCCTGATGTCAGTGTGCCAGGGGTATAACAGATGCAACCAACGCCATTTTCTTCAGTTTTTCTTGCCCCAGATGTCAGGGGCCCCATATAGGTAGGCTGAAAAATATATCAATAAGAAAAGCATACACAAAAATAACATTTCCTTCATCTACAAGCAAATACACCAAAAAGGTTTTATAGGATAGAGCAGTGCAGATAAGTCCCAGCAAAGAAAAGGGGGATGGTGGGAGGGTAACCTGGACTGCAACAGTAAATACACTCGAACATCTACATTTATGGTAGGTACACAACTGTACTATGTTCATTGTGTTTCACTGTTGCAGCCATTACTCTTGGATTGAATCCCAAAGCTGAGGAAGGGTGGCTGGGCTAAATAGGATTAGGAGAGGCTATGAGGCCATGCAGAACTGCAGTGGTGAAGCCTGCTTTGGACTTAGAGTAGAGAAGCAAGTGATAGTGCTTTGTAAAGGTGTGCACTGAACTCCAAGTTGCAGCCTCTAAGATTTCTTTCGTTGGTACTCCCTTGAGGAAGGCTGCTGAAGTGGCTGCTGCTCTGGTAGAATGAGGCCCAATGCCCTTAGGCACTGATTTGCCATGTTGAGAATAGCAGAAACGGATGCAATGGCCTATCCATTTAGAAATAGTCTGTTTTGAGATAACCTTTTCTTGTGATCCTGTAGCATATGACACTAGAAGTTGCTCAGTCTTTCTGAAAGCTTTAGTTCTGTCCAAGTAGAAACGTAACTGCCTGTGTATATCCAAAGAATGCAGAATTTTCTCACCCTTGTTTTGTGGATTTGGGTAAAAGGTAGGCAAGTGAATGGTTTGATTGAGGGCCACACTGGACACCACCTTAGACATAAATGTAGGGTTTGTCCTCAGAGAAACCCTGTCTGGATGAAAAATGATGAAAGGTTCCACAGCCATGAGTGCTTGTAACTCCAAGACTCGCCTTGCGGAGGTAATGGCTAGGAGCAGAGCTGTTTTCCAGGATAAGAATTTAATATCCGCTGTTGATGCAGCCTCAAAAGGAGGCAGTGTGAGTTTTTCCAAAACAAAATTAAGGTTCCAGGCCAGAATTGGTGCTCTCCTTGGAGACCTAAGGTTTTTGGCCCCTCTGAGGTACTGCCTTATTAAAGGGTGAGAAAAGATAGGTGGTTCCGTATTGTAATGTGCAGAAATGGCAGAGGCATGAATCTTAATTGACGAGAAAGAAAGGCCTTTGTTCAGCATCTCAGTCAGGTATTGTAAAATTTGAGGAATATTTGGTACAGTCATGTCAATGCCTTGTTCCTGGTTCCAAGCACAGAATCTCTTCCATTTTTCTGCATAAGACTTTCTGGTACTGGGCCTCCTGGCCTCCAAGATAACACCCATAACAGCTTTTGAAAGAGGAGTGTTCAGAATGGCTACATTATCCACCATGCTGACAGATTTAAGGTCCTGAGTTGGCTGTGCAGGATCTGATTGTTTTGTTGGGTCAGCAAGTGAGAAGTCTGAGGCAGTATCCATGCTGGACCTTGAGACAAGCTCTTCAGGATTGGGTACCAGTGCTGGCATGGCCAGTCTGGTGCAATCAGAATCATTTTTGCCTTCTCTTGTCTGACCTTTAGGAGTACTCTGGGAAGGAGAGGTAGTGGGGGAAAAGCATATACTGTTAGATTTTTCAAGCTGAATGATAGGGCGTCCACTTTCCATGCTTGCTTGTGGTAAATCCTTTGCAAAATCTCTGCAACTGACAGTTGTGAGGGGAGGTAAATAGATCTATGTCCAGGCATCCCCATTTCCTTATTATCATCCTGAAGACTTGTGGATCCAGTTTCCATTTATGGGGATCCATGAGGTTTCTGCTTAGTTCATCTGCCAGAGTATTTGTTTTTCCTGGCAGGAATTGTGCTTGCAGGTGAACTTGGAAGGCCAATGCTGTGTCCCATAATCTCATTGCTTGTCTGCAGAGGGGGTAGGAATGAGTACCTCCCTGCTTGCTTATGTACCACATGACCATAGTGTTGTCTGTCTTTATCAGTAATTGTCCTGGATGAAGCAGGTCCTTGAAAGCTATCAGGGCATTTTGAACAGCTAGCATCTCTTTTTGACTGATGTGAAGATGCATCTGGTTTGCAGGCCATGTGCCCTGAATACATTTTCCTGCCATATGGGCCCCCCAGGCATAATCTGATGCATCCGTTGTCAGTGTTTGTCTGGCTATGGGTAAACTGAATGGCAGACCCTTGTTGTGGTGACAGGCTTCTGCCCACCATTGAAACTCCTGTTCTAGGCAGGGAGTGAGTGCAATTACTGTCTCCAGGCTGTGGCAATGCTGAGTCCAAACACTTTTCAGATACCATTGTAGTTTCCTCATATGCAGTCTGGCATATGGAATTAGTAGAATGCAGGATGCCATGAAACCCAAGGCCTGCAGGATTTTCCTTGCAGATAAGTGGGTTTTTGTTGCCAATTTCTTGAAGTAAGTAGTCAGTTGTTTTTGTTTGTCTGGCGTGAAATAAACCATCTGGGCAGTTGTATTTAAGCTTGCACCCAGGAATATTATCTCTTGAGAGGGCACTAGTTTTGATTTATTTTCGGTTACTGTGTACCCTAGGCCAATTAGTAATCTTTTTGCAAACACCAGATGATTTAGAAGAGTGTCTTTGTTCTCTGCTTGAATAAGACAATCGTCCAAGTAAGGATAAATTTGAATTCCTTTTTGTCTGCAAAGTGCAATTACTGGTGCCAGGCATTTTGTAAATACCATGGGCGCAGTAGATAAGCCAAAGGGCAGTGCAGAGAATTGAGCCAGCTATAAATCTGAGGTATCTTCTGCAAGATGGTCTGACTGGGACATGCAGGTATGCCTCTTTTAGGTCCAAAGTTACTAGCCAAGCCCTCTTGCCCAGCATGGGCAGTAGCTGCTGTAGAGTCAACATCTTGAATTTTGGAACTTCCAGAAATGTATTTAGTATAGATAAGCCCAGAACTGGTCTCCAGGTTTTGTCCTTCCTGGGTACTAGAAAAAGTCTGGAGTAAAATCCTTGCCCCTGCTCTTGTTGTGGTACTTGCTGAATGGCCCTCATGTCCATGAGGGCTGTAATTTGTTTTTGGGCCTCTGTCCATTGATTGTGTGGCAGGTCTGGCATGCCCTTTGACCTTGGTAGGGTGTGAAAATGGAACCTGTAGCCTTGGAACACTATGTTCAGAACCCATTTGTCTTGGTTAAACATTTGCCAATTTGATGAAAAAAGTGCTAGTTTTCCCCCCATGGGGGCTGTCAAAAGGAAACTGCTTGCAACTGGTAGAGGAAAGTCACTGGGACTGTTTCCTGTAAGGCTGTGATTTGTCTTCTCCGCTTTTGGAGGAAGGAGCACCCCATTGTTTAGGCCTGTATGAGCCTTGGGGCTGAGATCTGCCTCTGGGACGCCTGTATCTGCCTCTTTGTCATCTGTCTGAGACTGGAAAGGACCAATTTTTAGACGGCCAGTTCCTGCTAAACCTGGGTGGCTGTACCTGTAATAAATCATTGACTGTCTGCATGGATTTTGCTTTATCCTCCATTTTTTTCAACACCTCTTCTGCTTTAGTATCAAACAAAGTATCATGCTGTAATGGTGCATCTAATAATTTTGCTTTAACATGATCAGGCAGATTTTGTTCCTTTAACCAAGCATGCCTTCTAATAACAGAACCTGTAACAGCAGCCCTGCAAGAGGCCTCCAGTGAATCGTAACCACATTGCAAAGTATGCTTTCCCACTTGTTCAGTTGCATGCAATAAATCCTGCAATTCCTTGTTCTCTGAACATGCAGTATTTGTCAACATTTTTTGTTTAAGTTGTGACATTAAATACTGCTGATATTTAAGCATATGAAATTGACAATTTAAAGCCCTTACAGCCAGGGTAGCAGAAATGCATACTTTTTTCCCCCATCTGTCTAGAGCCCTAGAATCCCTATCAGAGGGGACAGGGTTTTTTGCAGTGGAAGCCTTAACCCCCCTTGGGACCCTGAGATATAGTTTCGGGGTCAGCAGCGGGGTTTTTATATAGGAATTTATGATAATCCGGGACCCTGTAGAATCTGTCTGGCTTAGCAGGTGCAGGGGGTAAAGAGTCAGGGGATAGTCCAGACTCTGAAAATACATCATCTACAATGTCTAAAACAGGAGGAATGGCAAGGGGTCTATGCTGAGGAAGAAACAGGAAGTCTCTCAGCCTTTTCTTAGAATCAGAATAATCTTGGCTCTCCCAGTGGAAATGTTCCCTCATAGTATGCAGTGTTTCCCCAAAGGAATAGTCCTCAGGAGGAGAAGTTGAAGGAATGGATTCTTCAGCATCAGAATCCTCATAGGGAAGCATGGAATAATCCTGTTCAGAAGAGGAATCAGAAGAAATAGATACCTGATCAGAAGAATCATATTCTGTCTCTTGCCTAGGCCTCTAATCAGGAGGGGGATGGGTGCCCCTGATCAAAGTAATTAGGTCTTCGGCCATTTTGAGCATCTGTTTTTAGGCATGGAAGTCTGAATAGGAGAATGCTGTACTTGTTTCTTTGTCTTTAGAGCTGCTTTAGTCTTTGCCTTTGAAGCTGTGGATGGCTTAATATATAGCTGAGTAGGTCTGAAGACACCCTCAGAAGCCGATGCCTGCTCAGCGGCTCCGGACCCATCTGAGGGATTGATTTCCAAGTGTCCAATACCTTGACTATCCAGAGGCCCAGTCGGCTCCACGTGGGAGTCGGTAGTGGCCTGTGGCTCTGAGGTAGCGGGCGCCAGGGGCTGTGAAAGTGCCTCAGTGAGAACCGGCGAACCGGCGAATGGCCTAGAAGAGGCTTCGTTGTCGGTTTTGGACCTCGGATGCCTATCCTTGTCCTTGTCCTTGTGTTTTTTTGTAAACTCCGGTTGTCGGCTGTTCTGCCAGCATTATATAATTAAATCTTCGGCCAAAGTAACGAAAAGCAAAATTTAACCAATGCTTGATAGTGCGTTGGTTGAATCTAGCACAAAATCGACAGCTAGCAACATTGTGATCAGGGCCTAGGCAAGGAATACAGTAAGAGTGAAAATCCTTATGAGGTATTTGCTTCCCACAAGAAATACAATTATTAACTTTTTTTGACATCAGTCTGGAGCAAGAAAAAAAGTTTCCCCAACAGGGTACTTAGCTTTAATGAAGACTTCGGTTCTGAAATTCAACTTTGAAAATCTCAGGAGTCTGCCGACCGGCACTTGCAAACTGCTTTTGCTTTGTGCACCGCGTGGCAAGAAAAACTGAAGAAAATGGTGTTGGTTGCATCTTTTATACCCCTGGCGCACTGATGTCAGGGAAGAGGTGACAGCAACCGACGCTGGACCTAGACTTTGGAATTCTGGCCGACTGCGGGTAGCCTGCCAGCAGGATAACCCAAGAGTAATGATGCAACAGTGAAACACGATGAACATCATGGAATGTTTACTCAGGCCTCATAAGGCCAGATAAACATTTGGTGAGATATCCTAGTTTTAAGAAATATTTTATTATACTAGATTTTTTGAGGGATGATGATAGAGGGGTAATAAGGAAGATGAATTAGACTTCAAAGAATTATTATGGCAAATTCCATTCCTAAATCACAAGTACCTTTCCTTTGGTGCATCTTAGCCACAGCAAGGAAAGTAGTTACAAAAACAGGAAATGCAAAACTGCTATAACTTTTACTGAATTCATATATTTACTAAAGATGTTTGTAAGAAAGAACTGTTAACATTAAAAATGAAAACATCTAATTTCACACATCAAAATAGATATTGGCAAAAGTTAAGTGAGTTGTTTCATAAATATTAATGGCTTGGTTTATTTTAACAATTTTTGTTGTGGACCTTTATAAATAGTTGTTTTGTGTGTATGTGTGTTTTGTCAATTTTATGGCTATTTGAATTTGTACAGTTTTGAATTAAAAAATGTAATAAAAATGTATTATAATAATTCTGGCAAATTAGACTAAATGCTAGCCAAGTCCTGGCCTAAATGGAATAAATCATCATAAATGGCTTTAAAACTGAAAAAATGAGGTAATTTGTAATGGAATTGTAATTTTTTTATGTCTGCATCACTTTTGTGTTGTGGAAGGATTATATTTTGAGTTTCAACAATATAATTACTTTATTGGTAATATGTCATTTTTAATAAGCATAAATTGATTTAATTCTTGATCAATTTTTCA
This sequence comes from Protopterus annectens, assembly GCF_019279795.1. NCBI lineage: Eukaryota > Metazoa > Chordata > Ceratodontiformes > Protopteridae > Protopterus > Protopterus annectens. The sequence goes on from NC_056729.1 coordinate 56,777,867, forward strand.
GTTTGAAGACGTATTCTATGAAAAGATGAAAGTGCTAACATTATTTTGTGTGTGTGTGTTTGCGTGTCTGCGTCAGTGTGTGTTATTAGTAATATTAAAACAGCCAAAAATAATGCACCGTTTCTTTATTTTCCTCCTTGCACTGAGTAACAATGTTACTAGAGGTGGGCAATGCATTGATAAACTATGTGAGAAGTAAAGAAAAATATGTAATGTTGTCTTTTATCTGATAGAAAGATAATCCAAAGCCACTGGGTTAGCATTGTATTCAAAGTAATTTGTCTGACAACTGAAATTTGACTTATTCTCACTAGTGACCAAAATATCTGAAAAGCCTGAAAAAGTATAATCTACAAATTTTCTGAAATTTTCAGGGGAAGAAACCCTGCAAGTTTATAACACATTGTTAAATTTAGATGCGTAGGAAAAAGTGAAAAAAGACAACTCCTAAAATATATCTTTGAGACACTCCAGTGAAAGATATAGTATATAAGCAGATGCATTATATGTTTCTCATAGGTTTAGTAACAGTGTTAGGCCTGAGGGTCGTCAAGGAATAGTTACTCATTAAGTGTGATATTATACACATCTTCAGCCATCCAATGGTCAACATTTGATTTAAAAGAGGTTATGCTAGCTGACATCCTAATTTCAGCAGGAATTCTGTTTCAAATTCTAGGTATGATATGTGTTATAAACTTTCTCCTTAGGTTTGGGCTACATTTCCTGATAATAAACTTTTTATTATCATATCTTTGTACACATAGATTAGAGGATAAGGAGATATTATGAATAACTTGTAGCAAGTCATCATAAAAATGTTATAAGCGTTATCAGAAATAGTATAGCAAGCATATTACAACAGTACAGTGTGGTTTTACTAAAGTTAGCAAAGAATCAGTCATCATAAATACAATGTTTATTGAGTTAAAAAAACAAGGAAATACATTTAGCTCAGAAGCTGACAAGAACTTCAGGTTTTGTTTATTTATTTTATTTTATTTGTCAATTGTTAGTTGAGTTAGTCCAACTGTGCCAGTAGCCCATTTTCAGTGGAGACCTGAGGAGAAAAGCTCCAAATTACAATACAAGACAATACAGTTTGTGAAAACATTTCAAAATAAAAAGATATACATTACAGGGATATACATTAATGGGTGGGATGATGGCATAATGGATGAGTGGGATGATGGCATAATGGTTAAGGTGTTTACCTTACAATACATAAGATGCAGGGTTTGATTCTCACATGGGATAATTGGCTAAGCTTAAAATGACCCACAAGTACTAACCTCTGAACCTTAGGGTTGGGAGGGTGGCCTAATGGTTAAGGCATTTGCCTTACAAACACAAGGTACAGCATTTGAATCTCACAGGGGATAACTGGCTAGGCTTAAAATGGCTCTCAAGGGAAGTTAGCCTAGTGCTAGCCTATGAACCTATGGGAGTACAAATTTTAGACAGACTAGAATAAAAAGAAAAAAATAAGTTACAAAGCTTAAAAAAGAAATGTTTTGTGGTAATCACAGACAGAACTATAATGAGTTTACACATTTGAGGTTACACTTTGGAAATAACTGATATGTAGGAAGATATATGTTGGAGAGAGACAATTTAGTTGTTTTTGCTGCTGTCTTCAGAGAGCAAAGGATTATTGGAAAAAGTGGGCAGAGAGTCATGGGTTTCAAAAGGAGTCAATGAAGACAGCTTAGGCAGCAATAAGAGAGATAGCAAAGAGGTGTAAAGGAGGCGTAGGGGGTTTAAGTGGGATCTTGGTTGGTATTTAGGAGGAATTTTTTGAGTTTGAATTTAAAGAGATTTTCTCTTGTAATGGCTTGAATGTTAGGGGGAATCTTGTTCCAAGCCTGAGATGCACTGTTTTTGGAAAGAAGTTTGCCAATATTTCTGTTAAGTTTATAGGTGTTAAGTAGGTTCTGGTCTGAGCTACAGAGAGCACAGCAGGGGTGTATAAGGAAATTAGGTAGGAGAGAGAGGGACAGGCTAAGGGATTAGAAATTAGTTTGTGTGTGTGAGCTGCAACTGGGAGAAAGCAGTTGTTGGAGAAATCAGGTAATCATATGAAGATTATATACAAAAAACACTACAAGCTATTCATTCAAAGTTACATACAATCAAAACAATAAATACAGTGTGTGCTTTTCATATAGAGTTATATACAGTAAAATGATTTATTATGTTTTAGGATGGATGCAGTTAGGAGTTATTGTAGGAAGGAGTTAATGGCAGTGGGAGGAGCTTAGTGGAGTGAGAGGATATAAAGATAGAAGTTGATGTTATGATGTTGCAAAATAAAAAAAGGCATTGGTCATGAAAAAAATATAAATGTGAGTTAGGAAGGGTATGTTCGGAGATTATAGGATACAATACATGTAAGTTAATAAAGTAAGTCAGTAAGTATAAAAGTTAGAAAGTTAGGGGATTTTGGGGAGCAAACAGTCATATAAATGTAGAACAGATTAAGATTTAAATGTTATATTGTCATAAATCAGTGTGAGGAGAACTTCAGAATAAGAGCATTCAAGGAGGTGGTACAGGTGGTGTAAAGCTAACTAGTAAAAGTAACATTCCTTTGAGAAGGCACAGATTTGAAATACTTCCATGTGGTATGGTTTCAGCCCCTGAATTGCTTCAGAGAGTTGTTGAACAAATAGTAGAGAGAAACAGTTGTGTTAATATAACTGATCATATCCTAGAGTATGACCTCACACCAGAGAAGGGCATGATGTAAGATAGGCAGAGTTACTGAACAGGCTGCAACAGAATAACCTCCATCTGGAAAAAAGGTAAATGCAAGTTTGATGATAGGAAGTACTGTCAACCATGCCAGGGGAAATAGGGCAGTGGATTTTTAACATGTGCCAGCACATCTAGCTGGAATTTTATAAAGAATTATATGTCATGTGCTTATCAAACTGATTTGTACAGATCCTTGTGTTTAAAAATGTATTTGTGAAGTTGCTTGTGTTAAAATATATCAACAGTGTGTGCCCTACTGGAAGGAAAAGAAATGTACATGTATTATTGTAACTGAATTAAATGTATACATTGTAATAGCATATACTGGAAGTGAAGAGGTTAATCTTAATCCACCTGACTTTGTAAAATATTCTTGAAATTAAATTATTTTATAGGTTAAGCCATAAAGATGTTTTACACAATTTTGAATGGAGCCAGAGATCCAATGTCTGTGCTACAGAATAGGTTGCAACTCCTGTAGGAAGAGTGGAATGGTTTTATGACTTCCAGGAGATCTGAGCAAAGCTCTATCTGTGTGTATGGTAACACATAGGTCCTAAAATCCTGTCAGCTGCTAGTATTGGTGATAGCATGGGAAACAGAGTCAGATGACCAGATGTGTGTGATATCATTCTGTAAGCCAAGAATAATAATTAGATATTAGTAGGAGTTTCCTCTCAGCATTTTGTATTCTGTCTAGGATGTCACAATAAGGACCACTCACCCAAATTATCTGGCCTTGCTGTATTCAATATATAGGAATACTAACTCTCTCGGTCAATCAGGAATAGATAGTGAGATTAACTAAATACTGTTTTTCTATAACTGTGTTAAACTTTCCATCAGTGTTGTTTTTAATATTCCCTGTGACTGAAACTCTGGTCTTTATTGTAAATATATATTTAGTATTTTCTTGTTCTTTTATTATTTCTTATTAAATATATGTAAACTTCATTGTGGCTGGTCCTTTTTAGAAAATATTTAAGCTTTGAGAGTATTTGCCTTCATTTATTTGGGGATAACTCTGGCCACTCCTGAAAGCCTTGCTGTTTGGTCAACACTACCAGTTGTATTAATATTAATTTCAATCAGTATAATTACGTACCCTTGCAAAAGCCTTAGGTAGCTGGCTTTGTAGTGCTTGGTGGCAGTGATAGAGGTCTGCATCTGGAAATACTGAGTGTATCCATTTGTATCACAAGTGCATGTTCCTCTCCAGTGTTAGTGGTGAGGATTGAGGCTCCTTGATTCCTGGCCCAGAGTGGGGATGTTACATATTGGTGAGCAGTGTTGTAGATATTGAACTCTTGTCTGTAAGCAGTTGTCACTAAAGGTATGCATTCTCTCAAAAGCCACAAGGTAGACATTCAGAGTTTCATATCACACTGGTTTTATTCATTTATTTTTTATTAGTTTAGTTTAGTCAGGGAGAGTAGGCAAAAATGTCAGCAGAGAATTGTAGCAAGCTAACAACCAGATGGCCAAGGTGTGCAAAGTCAAAAGACTGGTGTATGCCAATTTGACTGAAGAGGAGATGATTTCAGCCTTAGTCGCAGCCCAGACCAGCAACCAGGAGGATAACCAGCCTGGTGACAGGAATTTGCATCCTTCAGAAAAAGGGCAGTTCACCTTTTCCTCAGAGGACTTAAAAATCCATCTGGAGTTAGAGAGACTGGAACTGGAGACCAAACATATGGCATTAGAATCAGCAAAGTGACTGCAGCATTTGGAGGCTGACGAAAATAAAATACTGTGGTGTTTGCCAGCTGAAGAAAATGAAAAGTAGCATTAACATGAGCGGGAGATGCTAACCCTTCACCAGAGTCATTAACATGAGTGGGAGATGCTAATCCTTCACCAGAGTTATTAACATGAGCGGGAGATGCTAATCCTTCACCAGAGTCATTAACATGAGCGGGAGATGCTAATCCTTCACCAGAGTTATTAACATGAGCGGGAGATGCTAATCCTTCACCAGAGTCATTAACATGAGCGGGAGATGCTAATCCTTCACCAGAGTCATTAACATGAGCAGGAGATGCTAATCCTTCACCAGAGTCATTAACATGAGAGGGAGATGCTAATCCTTCACCAGAGTCATTAACATGAGAGGGAGATGCTAATCCTTCACCAGAGTCATTAACATGAGAGGGAGATGCTAATCCTTCACCAGAGTGATTAACATGAGCAGGAGATGCTAATCCTTCACCAGGGTCATTAACATGAGCGGGAGATGCTAATTCTTCACTAGAGTCATTAACATGAGGGGGAGATGCTAATCCTTCACCAGAGTCATTAACATGAGCGGGAGATGCTAATCCTTCACCAGAGTCATTAACATGAGCGGGAGATGCTAATCCTTCACCAGAGTCATTAACATGAGCGGGAGATGCTAATCCTTCACCAGAGTCATTAACATGAGCGGGAGATGCTAATCCTTCACCAGAGTCATTAACATGAGAGGGAGATGCTAATCCTTCACCAGAGTCATTAACATGAGAGGGAGATGCTAATCCTTCACCAGAGTCATGGAGGTCAAGGGGAAGGGAATAATTGAACCCCAGAAGCAATAAAGATCAGAAAATTTCTTACACAATTTACAGAGGGTGATAATGTTAATAGTTTTATTCATAGTTAGTTTTAATGCAATTGAGTTAATGTGATTGAGGCATTCCAGGCAATATCTTTAACTGGAGCTTGAGATATTAATGATGTATGTTGGCTTTCTGTATAAATCATTAAAAGTGAATATCTACAAAAATGGAAATACCGCCGCATTTAGGAAAAAATAGTTTAGTAATGCAATGTCCTGAAACCCAGTTATGCAAAATATTTATGTATTCATTTATTTGAATTTGTGATATTTTGTTGTCAACTGTTCATATTTTTATACATATTGAAATAACATGCAAATCTCTGGCACTAAAAGAGGAGAAATGTAACATATTTGTTTAGCTTTAAGATCCTGGTTCTACTAGTTTAAATCAGAGCTCAGAATGTAAATCACATTGTCTGGTATCCTGTACCACAGCCCAGTCTAAAATACAGACTAACAAAGATGACAGCATCAGTCTGGTGAAGATCTCATTATCTAGGCCATCCTTTGCATCATGCAAAACATTTTCAAATTACAAGATAAAGTAAAAAAAAAAAAACATTGACAAGACTGGTTGCAGCAAATGATTTTAATTTGGTATCATCGGTTTGTTTAGTTAAGTATTTAAATTATTAAAATACTTCAACACCTAACATTTCATTATACATGATAACATAAAAATAACGGTGTCATTAAGAACAAAAGCAATAATATGGACACATTTATAAATATATAACAAAACATGTTATTAAAACTAAAAGTTATTTCCAGCTGAGATTTAAATACATTCTACTAAACAGATACTGATTCTAACAGGATTTTTGTTATTTTAGCTCGGGGGTTACTGATTCTAAGAGGAGTTTTGTTATTGTAGCTCAGAGGGCTACTGATTCTAACAGGATGTTTGTTATTGTAGTTCAGAGGGCTACTGATTCTAACAAGATGTTTGTTATTGTAGCTCCGAGGGCTACTGATTCTAACAGGATGTCTGTTATTGTAGCTCAGAGGGCTACTGATTCTAACAGCATGTTTGTTATTGTAGTTCAGAGGGCTACTGATTCTAACAAGATGTTTGTTATTGTAGCTCCGAGGGCTACTGATTCTAACAGGATGTTTGTTATTGTAGCTCAGAGCGTTACTGATTCTAACAGGATGTTTGTTATTGTAGCTCAGAGGGCTACTGATTCTAACAGGATATTTGTTATTGTAGCTTAGAGGGCTACTGATTCTAAGGGATATTTGTTATTGTAGCACAAGGGGCTACTGATTCTAACAGGGTGTTTGTTATTGTAGCTCAGAGGGCTACTGATTCTAACAGGATGTTTGTTATTGTAGCTCAGAGGGTTACTGATTCTAACAGGATATTTGTTATTGCAGCTCAGAGGGCTACTGATTCTAACAGGGTGTTTGTTATTGTAGCTCAGAGGGCTACTGATTCTAACAAGATGTTTGTTATTGTAACTCAGAGGGCTACTGATTCTAACAGGATGTTTGTTATTGTAGCTCAGAGGGCTACTGATTCTAACAGGATTTTTGTTATTGTAGCTTAGAGGGTTACTGATTCGAACGGGATGTTTGTTATTGTAGCTCAGAGGGTGACTGATTCTAACAGGATGTTTGCTATTGTAGCTCAGAGGGTGACTGATTCTAACAGGATGTTTGTTATTGTAGCTCAGAGGGTTACTGATTCTAACAGGATGTTTGTTATTGTAGTTCAGAGGGCTACTGATTCTAACAGGATGTTTGTTATTGTAGCTCAGAGGGTTATGATTCTAACAGGATGTTTGTTATTGTAGCTTAGAGGGTTACTGATTCTAACAGGATGTTTGTTATTGTAGCTCCAAGGGCTACTGATTCTAACAGGATTTTTGTTATTGTAGCTCAGAGGGCTATTGATTCTAACAGGATGTTTGTTATTGTAGCTCAGAGGGTTACTGATTCTAACAGGATGTTTGTTATTGTAGCTTACAGGGTTACTGATTCGAACGGGATGTTTGTTATTGTAGCTCAGAGGGTGACTGATTCTAACAGGATGTTTGTTATTGTAGCTCAGAGGGTGACTTATTTTAACAGGATGTTTGTTATTGTAGCTCAGAGGGTTACTGATTCTAGCAGGATGTTTGTTATTGTAGCTCAGAGGGTTACTGATTCTAACAGGATTTTTGTTATTGTAGCTTAGAGGGTTACTGATTCTAACAGGATTTTTGTTATTGTAGCTCAGAGGGTAACTGATTCTAACAGGATTTTTGTTATTGTAGCTCAGAGGGTTACTGATTCTAACAGGAGTTTTGTTATTGTAGCTTAGAGGGTTACTGATTCTAACAGGATTTTTGTTATTGTAGCTCATGGGGTTACTGATTTTTGTTATTGTAGCTCATGGGGTTACTGATTTTTGTTATTGTAGCTCAAGGGGTTACTGATTTTTGTTATTGTAGCTCATGGGGTTACTGATTTTTGCTATTGTAGCTAAGGGGTTCCTGAGTTTTGATATTGTAGCTCATGGGGGTTACTGATTTTTGTTATTGTAGCTCATGGGGTTACTGATTTTTCTTATTGTAGCTCATGGGGTTACTAATTATTGTTATTGTAGCTCATGGGGTACTGATTTTTGTTATTGTAGCTCATGGGGTTACTGATTTTTGTTATTGTAGCTCATGGGATTACTGATTTTTGTTATTGTAGCTCAGAGGTTACTGATTTTTGTTATTGTAGCTCATGGGGTTACTGATTTTTGTTATTGTAGCTCATGGGGTTACTGATTTTTGTTATTGTAGCTCATGGGGTTACTGATTTTTGTTATTGTAGCTCAGGGGTTACTGATTTTTGTTATTGTAGCTCATGGGGTTACTGATTTGTGTTATTGTAGCTCATGGGGTTACTGATTTTTGTTATTGTAGCTCATGGGGTTACTGGTTTTTGTTATTGTAGCTCATGGGGTTACTCATTTTTGCTATTGTAGCTCATGGGGTTACTGATTTTTGTTATTGAAGCTCATGGGGTTACTGATTTTTGTTATTGTAGCTCAAGGGGTTACTGATTTTTTGTTATTGTAGCTCAGGGGTTACTGATTTTTGTTATTGTAGCTCAGGGGTTACTGATTTTTGTTATTGTAGCTCATGGGGTACTGATTTTTGTTATTGTAGCTCAGGGGTTACTGATTTTTGTTATTGTAGCTCATGGGGTTACTGATTTTTGTTATTGTAGCTCAGGGGTTACTGATTTTTGTTATTGTAGCTCATGGGGTACTGATTTTTGTTATTGTAGCTCAGGGGTTACTGATTTTTGTTATTGTAGGTCACGGTGTTACTGATTTTGTTATTGTAGCTCATGGGTTTACTGATTTTGGTTATTGTATCCCATGGGGTTACTTATTGTTGTTATTGTAGCTCATGGGGTTACTGATTTTTGCTATTGTAGCTCATGGGGTTACTGATTGTTGTTATTGTAGCTCAAGGGGTTACTGATTTTTGTTATTGTAGCTTAGAGGGTAACTGATTCTAACAGGATTTTTGTTATTGTAGCTCATGCGGTTACTGATTTTTGTTATTGTAGCTCAAGGGGTTACTGATTTTTGTTATTGTAGCTCATGGGGTTACTGATTTTTGTTATTGTAGCTCAGGGGTTACTGATTTTTGTTATTGTAGCTCATGGGGTTACTGATTTTTGTTATTGTAGCTCAAGGGGGTTACTGATTTTTGTTATTGTAGCTCATGGGGTTACTGATTTTTGTTATTGTAGCTCAGGGGTTACTGATTTTTGTTATTGTAGCTCATGGGGTTACTGATTTTTGTTATTGTAGCTCAGGGGTTACTGATTTTTATTGTAGCTATTGGGCTTACTGATTTTTGTTATTGTAGCTCAGAGGGTTACTGATTCTAACAGGATGTTTGTTATTGTAGCTCAGAGGGCTACTGATTCTAACAGGATATTTGTTATTGTAGCTTAGAGGGCTTCTGATTCTAAGGGATATTTGTTATTATAGCGCAATGGGCTACTGATTCTAACAGGGTGTTTGTTATTGTAGCTCAGAGGGCTACTGATTCTAACAGGATGTTTGTTATTGTAGCTCAGAGGGTTACTGATTCTAACAGGATGTTTGTTATTGTAGTTCAGAGTGCTACTGACTCTAACAGGATGTTTGTTATTGTAGCTTAGAGGGTTACTGATTCGAACGGGATGTTTGTTATTGTAGCTCAGGGGGTTATGATTCTAACAGGATGTTTGTTATTGTAGCTTAGGGGGTTACTGATTCTAACAGGATGTTTGTTATTGTAGCTCCAAGGGCTACTGATTCTAACAGGATTTTTGTTATTGTAGCTCAGAGGGCTACTGATTCTAACAGGATGTTTGTTATTGTAGCTCAGAGGGTTACTGATTCTAACAGGATGTTTGTTATTGTAGCTTACAGGGTTACTGATTCGAACGGGATGTTTGTTATTGTAGCTCAGAGGGTGACTGATTCTAACAGGATGTTTGTTATTGTAGCTCAGAGGGTGACTGATTTTAACAGGATGTTTGTTATTGTAGCTCAGAGGGTTACTGATTCTAACAGGATGTTTGTTATTGTAGCTCAGAGGGTTATTGATTCTAACAGGATTTTTGTTATTGTAGCTTAGAGGGTTACTGATTCTAACAGGATTTTTGTTATTGTAGCTCAGAGGGTAACTGATTCTAACAGGATTTTTGTTATTGTAGCTCAGAGGGTTACTGATTCTAACAGGATTTTTGTTATTGTAGCTTAGAGGGTTACTGATTCTAACAGGATTTTTGTTATTGTAGCTCATGGGGTTACTGGTTTTTGTTATTGTAGCTCATGGGGTTACTGATTTTTGTTATTGTAGCTCAAGGGGTTACTAATTATTGTTATTGTAGCTCATGGGGTACTGATTTTTGTTATTGTAGCTCATGGGGTTACTGATTTTTGTTATTGTAGCTCATGGGATTACTGATTTTTGTTATTGTAGCTCAGGGGTTACTGATTTTTGTTATTGTAGCTCATTGAGTTACTGATTTTTGTTATTGTAGCTCATGGGGTTACTGATTTTTTGTTATTGTAGCTCATGGGGTTACTGATTTTTGTTATTGTAGCTCATGGGGTACTGATTTTTGTTATTGTAGCTCATGGGGGTTACTGATTTTTGTTATTGTAGCTCATAGGGTTACTGATTTTTGTTATTGTAGCTCAAGGGGTTAGTGATTTTTTTGTTATTGTAGCTCAGGGGTTACTGATTTTTTGTTATTGTAGCTCAGGGGTTACTGATTTTTGTTATTGTAGCTCATGGGGTACTGATTTTTGTTATTGTAGCTCATGGGGTTACTGATTTTTGTTATTGTAGCTCATGGGGTTACTCGTTTTTGTTATTGTAGCTCATTGGGTTACTCATTTTTGCTATTGTAGCTCATGGGGTTACTGATTTTTGTTATTGTAGCTCATTGGGTTACTGATTGTTGTTATTGTAGCTCAAGGGGTTACTGATTTTTGTTATTGTAGCTCATGGGGTTACTGATTTTTGTTATTGTAGCTCATGGGGTACTGATTTTTGTTATTGTAGCTCATGGGGTTACTGATTTTTGTTATTGTAGCTCATGGGGTTACTGGTTTTTGTTATTGTAGCTCAAGGGGTTACTGATTTTTGTTATTGTAGCTCATGGGGTTACTGATTTTTGTTATTGTAGCTCATGGGGTACTGATTTTTGTTATTGAAGCTCATGGGGTTACTGATTTTTGTTATTGTAGCTCAAGGGGTTACTGATTTTTTGTTATTGTAGCTCAGGGGTTACTGATTTTTGTTATTGTAGCTCAGGGGTTACTGATTTTTGTTATTGTAGCTCAAGGGGTACTGATTTTTGTTATTGTAGCTCAGGGGTTACTGATTTTTGTTATTGTAGCTCATGGGGTTACTGATTTTTGTTATTGTAGCTCAGGGGTTACTGATTTTTGTTATTGTAGCTCATGGGGTACTGATTTTGTTATTGTAGCTCAGGGGTTACTGATTTTTGTTATTGTAGGTCATGGGGTTACTGATTTTGTTATTGTAGCTCATGGGTTTACTGATTTTTGTTATTGTATCCCATGGGGTTACTGATTGTTGTTATTGTAGCTCAAGGGGTTACTGATTTTTGCTATTGTTGCTCATGGGGTTACTGATTGTTGTTATTGTAGCTCAAGGGGTTACTGATTTTTGTTATTGTAGCTTAGAGGGTTACTGATTCTAACAGGATTTTTGTTATTGTAGCTCATGTGGTTACTGATTTTTGTTATTGTAGCTCAAGGGGTTACTGATTTTTGTTATTGTAGCTCATGGGGTTACTGATTTTCGTTATTGTAGCTCATGGGGTTACTGATTTTTGTTATTGTAGCTCAGGGGTTACTGATTTTTGTTATTGTAGCTCATGGGGTTACTGATTTTTGTTATTGTAGCTCATGGGGGTTACTGATTTTTGTTATTGTAGCTCATGGGGTTACTAATTTTTGTTATTGTAGCTCAGGGGTTACTGATTTTTGTTATTGTAGCTCATGGGGTTACTGATTTTTGTTATTGTAGCTCAGAGGGTTACTGATTCTAACAGGATGTTTGTTATTGCAGCTCAGAGGGCTACTAATTCTAACAGGATATTTGTTATTGTAGCTTAGAGGGCTACTGATTCTAAGGGATATTTGTTCTTGTAGCACAATGGGCTACTGATTCTAACAGGGTGTTTGTTATTGTAGCTCAGACGGCTACTGATTCTAACAGGATGTTTGTTATTGTAGCTCAGAGGGTTACTGATTCTAACAGGATATTTGTTATTGCAGCTCAGAGGGCTACTGATTCTAACAGGATGTTTGTTATTGTAGCTCAGAGGGCTACTGATTCTAGCAAGATGTTTGTTATTGTAGCTCAGAGGGCTACTGATTCTAACAGGATGTTTGTTATTGTAGCTCAGAGGGCTACTGATTCTAACAGGATGTTTGTTATTGTAGCTTAGAGGGTTACTGATTCGAACGGGATGTTTGTTATTGTAGCTCAGAGGGTGACTGATTCTAACAGGATGTTTGCTATTGTAGCTCAGAGGGTGACTGATTCTAACAGGATGTTTGATATTGTAGCTCAGAGGGTGACTGATTCTAACAGGATTTTTGTTATTGTAGCTCAGAGGGTTACTGATTCTAACAGGATGTTTGTTATTGTAGTTCAGAGGGCTACTGATTCTAACAGGATGTTTGTTATTGTAGCTTAGAGGGTTACTGATTCGAACGGGATGTTTGTTATTGTAGCTCAGAGGGTTATGATTCTAACAGGATGTTTGTTATTGTAGCTTAGAGGGTTACTGATTCTAACAGGATGTTTGTTATTGTAGCTCCAAGGGCTACTGATTCTAACAGGATTTTTGTTATTGTAGCTCAGAGGGCTACTGATTCTAACAGGATGTTTGTTATTGTAGCTCAGAGGGTTACTGATTCTAACAGGATGTTTGTTATTGTAGCTTACAGGGTTACTGATTCGAACGGGATATTTGTTATTGTAGCTCAGAGGGTGACTGATTCTAACAGGATATTTGTTATTGTAGCTCAGAGGGTGACTGATTTTAACAGGATGTTTGTTATTGTAGCTCAGAGGGTTACTGATTCTAACAGGATGTTTGTTATTGTAGCTCAGAGGGTTACTGATTCTAACAAGATTTTTGTTATTGTAGCTTAGAGGGTTACTGATTCTAACAGGATTTTTGTTATTGTAGCTCAGAGGGTAACTGATTCTAACAGGATTTTTGTTATTGTAGCTCAGAGGGTTACTGATTCTAACTGGATTTTTGTTATTGTAGCTTAGATGGTTACTGATTCTAACAGGATTTTTGTTATTGTAGCTCATGGGGTTACTGGTTTTTGTTATTGTAGCTCATGGGGTTACTGATTTTTGTTATTGTAGCTCAAGGGGTTACTGATTTTTGTTATTGTAGCTCATGGGGTTACTGATTTTTGCTATTGTAGCTCAGGGGTTACTGAGTTTTGTTATTGTAGCTCATGGGGGTTACTGATTTTTGTTATTGTAGCTCATGGGGTTACTGATTTTTGTTATTGTAGCTCATGGGGTTACTAATTATTGTTATTGTAGCTCATGGGGTACTGATTTTTGTTATTGTAGCTCAGGGGGTTACTGATTTTTGTTATTGTAGCTCATGGGATTACTGATTTTTGTTATTGTAGCTCAGGGGTTACTGATTTTTGTTATTGTAGCTCATTGGCTTACTGATTTTTGTTATTGTAGCTCATGGGGTTACTGATTTTTGTTATTGTAGCTCATGGGGTTACTGATTTTTGTTATTGTAGCTCATGGGGTTACTGATTTTTGTTATTGCAGCTCAGGGGTTACTGATTTTTGTTATTGTAGCTCATGGGGTACTGATTTTTGTTATTGTAGCTCAGGGGTTACTGATTTTTGTTATTGTAGCTCATGGGGTACTGATTTTTGTTATTGTAGCTAAGAGGGTTACTGATTCTAACAGGATGTTTGTTATTGTAGCTCAGAGGGCTACTGATTCTAACAGGATATTTGTTATTGTTGCTTAGAGGGCTACTGATTCTAAGGGATATTTGTTATTGTAGCGCAATGGGCTACTGATTCTAACAGGGTGTTTGTTATTGTAGCTCAGAGGGTTACTGATTCTAACAGGATGTTTGTTATTGCAGCTCAGAGGGCTACTAATTCTAACAGGATATTTGTTATTGTAGCTTAGAGGGCTACTGATTCTAAGGGATATTTGTTCTTGTAGCACAATGGGCTACTGATTCTAACAGGGTGTTTGTTATTGTAGCTCAGACGGCTACTGATTCTAACAGGATGTTTGTTATTGTAGCTCAGAGGGTTACTGATTCTAACAGGATATTTGTTATTGCAGCTCAGAGGGCTACTGATTCTAACAGGATGTTTGTTATTGTAGCTCAGAGGGCTACTGATTCTAGCAAGATGTTTGTTATTGTAGCTCAGAGGGCTACTGATTCTAACAGGATGTTTGTTATTGTAGCTCAGAGGGCTACTGATTCTAACAGGATGTTTGTTATTGTAGCTTAGAGGGTTACTGATTCAACCGGGATGTTTGTTATTGTAGCTCAGAGGGTGACTGATTCTAACAGGATGTTTGCTATTGTAGCTCAGAGGGTGACTGATTCTAACAGGATGTTTGATATTGTAGCTCAGAGGGTGACTGATTCTAACAGGATTTTTGTTATTGTAGCTCAGAGGGTTACTGATTCTAACAGGATGTTTGTTATTGTAGTTCAGAGGGCTACTGATTCTAACAGGATGTTTGTTATTGTAGCTTAGAGGGTTACTGATTCGAACGGGATGTTTGTTATTGTAGCTCAGAGGGTTATGATTCTAACAGGATGTTTGTTATTGTAGCTTAGAGGGTTACTGATTCTAACAGGATGTTTGTTATTGTAGCTCCAAGGGCTACTGATTCTAACAGGATTTTTGTTATTGTAGCTCAGAGGGCTACTGATTCTAACAAGATGTTTGTTATTGTAACTCAGAGGGCTACTGATTCTAACAGGATGTTTGTTATTGTAGCTCAGAGGGCTACTGATTCTAACAGGATTTTTGTTATTGTAGCTTAGAGGGTTACTGATTCGAACGGGATGTTTGTTATTGTAGCTCAGAGGGTGACTGATTCTAACAGGATGTTTGCTATTGTAGCTCAGAGGGTGACTGATTCTAACAGGATGTTTGTTATTGTAGCTCAGAGGGTTACTGATTCTAACAGGATGTTTGTTATTGTAGTTCAGAGGGCTACTGATTCTAACAGGATGTTTGTTATTGTAGCTCAGAGGGTTATGATTCTAACAGGATGTTTGTTATTGTAGCTTAGAGGGTTACTGATTCTAACAGGATGTTTGTTATTGTAGCTCCAAGGGCTACTGATTCTAACAGGATTTTTGTTATTGTAGCTCAGAGGGCTATTGATTCTAACAGGATGTTTGTTATTGTAGCTCAGAGGGTTACTGATTCTAACAGGATGTTTGTTATTGTAGCTTACAGGGTTACTGATTCGAACGGGATGTTTGTTATTGTAGCTCAGAGGGTGACTGATTCTAACAGGATGTTTGTTATTGTAGCTCAGAGGGTGACTTATTTTAACAGGATGTTTGTTATTGTAGCTCAGAGGGTTACTGATTCTAGCAGGATGTTTGTTATTGTAGCTCAGAGGGTTACTGATTCTAACAGGATTTTTGTTATTGTAGCTTAGAGGGTTACTGATTCTAACAGGATTTTTGTTATTGTAGCTCAGAGGGTAACTGATTCTAACAGGATTTTTGTTATTGTAGCTCAGAGGGTTACTGATTCTAACAGGAGTTTTGTTATTGTAGCTTAGAGGGTTACTGATTCTAACAGGATTTTTGTTATTGTAGCTCATGGGGTTACTGATTTTGTTATTGTAGCTCATGGGGTTACTGATTTTTGTTATTGTAGCTCAAGGGGTTACTGATTTTTGTTATTGTAGCTCATGGGGTTACTGATTTTTGCTATTGTAGCTAAGGGGTTCCTGAGTTTTGATATTGTAGCTCATGGGGGTTACTGATTTTTGTTATTGTAGCTCATGGGGTTACTGATTTTTCTTATTGTAGCTCATGGGGTTACTAATTATTGTTATTGTAGCTCATGGGGTACTGATTTTTGTTATTGTAGCTCATGGGGTTACTGATTTTTGTTATTGTAGCTCAGAGGTTACTGATTTTTGTTATTGTAGCTCATGGGGTTACTGATTTTTGTTATTGTAGCTCATGGGGTTACTGATTTTTGTTATTGTAGCTCATGGGGTTACTGATTTTTGTTATTGTAGCTCAGGGGTTACTGATTTTTGTTATTGTAGCTCATGGGGTTACTGATTTGTGTTATTGTAGCTCATGGGGTTACTGATTTTTGTTATTGTAGCTCATGGGGTTACTGGTTTTTGTTATTGTAGCTCATGGGGTTACTCATTTTTGCTATTGTAGCTCATGGGGTTACTGATTTTTGTTATTGAAGCTCATGGGGTTACTGATTTTTGTTATTGTAGCTCAAGGGGTTACTGATTTTTTGTTATTGTAGCTCAGGGGTTACTGATTTTTGTTATTGTAGCTCAGGGGTTACTGATTTTTGTTATTGTAGCTCATGGGGTACTGATTTTTGTTATTGTAGCTCAGGGGTTACTGATTTTTGTTATTGTAGCTCATGGGGATACTGATTTTTGTTATTGTAGCTCAGGGGTTACTGATTTTTGTTATTGTAGCTCATGGGGTACTGATTTTTGTTATTGTAGCTCAGGGGTTACTGATTTTTGTTATTGTAGGTCACGGTGTTACTGATTTTGTTATTGTAGCTCATGGGTTTACTGATTTTTGTTATTGTATCCCATGGGGTTACTGATTGTTGTTATTGTAGCTCATGGGGTTACTGATTTTTGCTATTGTAGCTCATGGGGTTACTGATTGTTGTTATTGTAGCTCAAGGGGTTACTGATTTTTGTTATTGTAGCTTAGAGGGTAACTGATTCTAACAGGATTTTTGTTATTGTAGCTCATGCGGTTACTGATTTTTGTTATTGTAGCTCAAGGGGTTACTGATTTTTGTTATTGTAGCTCATGGGGTTACTGATTTTTGTTATTGTAGCTCATGGGGTTACTGATTTTTGTTATTGTAGCTCAGGGGTTACTGATTTTTGTTATTGTAGCTCATGGGGTTACTGATTTTTGTTATTGTAGCTCAAGGGGGTTACTGATTTTTGTTATTGTAGCTCATGGGGTTACTGATTTTTGTTATTGTAGCTCAGGGGTTACTGATTTTTGTTATTGTAGCTCATGGGGTTACTGATTTTTGTTATTGTAGCTCAGGGGTTACTGATTTTTATTGTAGCTATTGGGCTTACTGATTTTTGTTATTGTAGCTCAGAGGGTTACTGATTCTAACAGGATGTTTGTTATTGTAGCTCAGAGGGCTACTGATTCTAACAGGATATTTGTTATTGTAGCTTAGAGGGCTTCTGATTCTAAGGGATATTTGTTATTATAGCGCAATGGGCTACTGATTCTAACAGGGTGTTTGTTATTGTAGCTCAGAGGGCTACTGATTCTAACAGGATGTTTGTTATTGTAGCTCAGAGGGTTACTGATTCTAACAGGATGTTTGTTATTGTAGTTCAGAGTGCTACTGACTCTAACAGGATGTTTGTTATTGTAGCTTAGAGGGTTACTGATTCGAACGGGATGTTTGTTATTGTAGCTCAGGGGGTTATGATTCTAACAGGATGTTTGTTATTGTAGCTTAGGGGGTTACTGATTCTAACAGGATGTTTGTTATTGTAGCTCCAAGGGCTACTGATTCTAACAGGATTTTTGTTATTGTAGCTCAGAGGGCTACTGATTCTAACAGGATGTTTGTTATTGTAGCTCAGAGGGTTACTGATTCTAACAGGATGTTTGTTATTGTAGCTTACAGGGTTACTGATTCGAACGGGATGTTTGTTATTGTAGCTCAGAGGGTGACTGATTCTAACAGGATGTTTGTTATTGTAGCTCAGAGGGTGACTGATTTTAACAGGATGTTTGTTATTGTAGCTCAGAGGGTTACTGATTCTAACAGGATGTTTGTTATTGTAGCTCAGAGGGTTACTGATTCTAACAGGATTTTTGTTATTGTAGCTTAGAGGGTTACTGATTCTAACAGGATTTTTGTTATTGTAGCTCAGAGGGTAACTGATTCTAACAGGATTTTTGTTATTGTAGCTCAGAGGGTTACTGATTCTAACAGGATTTTTGTTATTGTAGCTTAGAGGGTTACTGATTCTAACAGGATTTTTGTTATTGTAGCTCATGGGGTTACTGGTTTTTGTTATTGTAGCTCATGGGGTTACTGATTTTTGTTATTGTAGCTCAAGGGGTTACTGATTTTTGTTATTGTAGCTCATGGGGTTACTGATTTTTGCTATTGTAGCTCAGGGGTTACTGAGTTTTGTTATTGTAGCTCATGGGGGTTACTGATTTTTGTTATTGTAGCTCATGGGGTTACTGATTTTTGTTATTGTAGCTCATGGGGTTACTAATTATTGTTATTGTAGCTCATGGGGTACTGATTTTTGTTATTGTAGCTCATGGGGTTACTGATTTTTGTTATTGTAGCTCATGGGATTACTGATTTTTGTTATTGTAGCTCAGGGGTTACTGATTTTTGTTATTGTAGCTCATTGAGTTACTGATTTTTGTTATTGTAGCTCATGGGGTTACTGATTTTTGTTATTGTAGCTCATGGGGTTACTGATATTTGTTATTGTAGCTCATGGGGTACTGATTTTTGTTATTGTAGCTCATGGGGGTTACTGATTTTTGTTATTGTAGCTCATAGGGTTACTGATTTTTGTTATTGTAGCTCAAGGGGTTAGTGATTTTTTTGTTATTGTAGCTCAGGGGTTACTGATTTTTTGTTATTGTAGCTCAGGGGTTACTGATTTTTTTTATTGTAGCTCATGGGGTACTGATTTTTGTTATTGTAGCTCATGGGGTTACTGATTTTTGTTATTGTAGCTCATGGGGTTACTCGTTTTTGTTATTGTAGCTCATTGGGTTACTCATTTTTGCTATTGTAGCTCATGGGGTTACTGATTTTTGTTATTGTAGCTCATTGGGTTACTGATTGTTGTTATTGTAGCTCAAGGGGTTACTGATTTTTGTTATTGTAGCTCATGGGGTTACTGATTTTTGTTATTGTAGCTCATGGGGTACTGATTTTTGTTATTGTAGCTCATGGGGTTACTGATTTTTGTTATTGTAGCTCATGGGGTTACTGGTTTTTGTTATTGTAGCTCAAGGGGTTACTGATTTTTGTTATTGTAGCTCATGGGGTTACTGATTTTTGTTATTGTAGCTCATGGGGTACTGATTTTTGTTATTGAAGCTCATGGGGTTACTGATTTTTGTTATTGTAGCTCAAGGGGTTACTGATTTTTTGTTATTGTAGCTCAGGGGTTACTGATTTTTGTTATTGTAGCTCAGGGGTTACTGATTTTTGTTATTGTAGCTCAAGGGGTACTGATTTTTGTTATTGTAGCTCAGGGGTTACTGATTTTTGTTATTGTAGCTCATGGGGTTACTGATTTTTGTTATTGTAGCTCAGGGGTTACTGATTTTTGTTATTGTAGCTCATGGGGTACTGATTTTTGTTATTGTAGCTCAGGGGTTACTGATTTTTGTTATTGTAGGTCATGGGGTTACTGATTTTGTTATTGTAGCTCATGGGTTTACTGATTTTTGTTATTGTATCCCATGGGGTTACTGATTGTTGTTATTGTAGCTCAAGGGGTTACTGATTTTTGCTATTGTTGCTCATGGGGTTACTGATTGTTGTTATTGTAGCTCAAGGGGTTACTGATTTTTGTTATTGTAGCTTAGAGGGTTACTGATTCTAACAGGATTTTTGTTATTGTAGCTCATGTGGTTACTGATTTTTGTTATTGTAGCTCAAGGGGTTACTGATTTTTGTTATTGTAGCTCATGGGGTTACTGATTTTCGTTATTGTAGCTCATGGGGTTACTGATTTTTGTTATTGTAGCTCAGGGGTTACTGATTTTTGTTATTGTAGCTCATGGGGTTACTGATTTTTGTTATTGTAGCTCATGGGGGTTACTGATTTTTGTTATTGTAGCTCATGGGGTTACTAATTTTTGTTATTGTAGCTCAGGGGTTACTGATTTTGTTATTGTAGCTCATGGGGTTACTGATTTTTGTTATTGTAGCTCAGAGGGTTACTGATTCTAACAGGATGTTTGTTATTGCAGCTCAGAGGGCTACTAATTCTAACAGGATATTTGTTATTGTAGCTTAGAGGGCTACTGATTCTAAGGGATATTTGTTCTTGTAGCACAATGGGCTACTGATTCTAACAGGGTGTTTGTTATTGTAGCTCAGACGGCTACTGATTCTAACAGGATGTTTGTTATTGTAGCTCAGAGGGTTACTGATTCTAACAGGATATTTGTTATTGCAGCTCAGAGGGCTACTGATTCTAACAGGATGTTTGTTATTGTAGCTCAGAGGGCTACTGATTCTAGCAAGATGTTTGTTATTGTAGCTCAGAGGGCTACTGATTCTAACAGGATGTTTGTTATTGTAGCTCAGAGGGCTACTGATTCTAACAGGATGTTTGTTATTGTAGCTTAGAGGGTTACTGATTCAACGGGATGTTTGTTATTGTAGCTCAGAGGGTGACTGATTCTAACAGGATGTTTGCTATTGTAGCTCAGAGGGTGACTGATTCTAACAGGATGTTTGATATTGTAGCTCTGAGGGTGACTGATTCTAACAGGATTTTTGTTATTGTAGCTCAGAGGGTTACTGATTCTAACAGGATGTTTGTTATTGTAGTTCAGAGGGCTACTGATTCTAACAGGATGTTTGTTATTGTAGCTTAGAGGGTTACTGATTCGAACGGGATGTTTGTTATTGTAGCTCAGAGGGTTATGATTCTAACAGGATGTTTGTTATTGTAGCTTAGAGGGTTACTGATTCTAACAGGATGTTTGTTATTGTAGCTCCAAGGGCTACTGATTCTAACAGGATTTTTGTTATTGTAGCTCAGAGGGCTACTGATTCTAACAGGATGTTTGTTATTGTAGCTCAGAGGGTTACTGATTCTAACAGGATGTTTGTTATTGTAGCTTACAGGGTTACTGATTCGAACGGGATATTTGTTATTGTAGCTCAGAGGGTGACTGATTCTAACAGGATATTTGTTATTGTAGCTCAGAGGGTGACTGATTTTAACAGGATGTTTGTTATTGTAGCTCAGAGGGTTACTGATTCTAACAGGATGTTTGTTATTGTAGCTCAGAGGGTTACTGATTCTAACAAGATTTTTGTTATTGTAGCTTAGAGGGTTACTGATTCTAACAGGATTTTGTTATTGTAGCTCAGAGGGTAACTGATTCTAACAGGATTTTTGTTATTGTAGCTCAGAGGGTTACTGATTCTAACTGGATTTTTGTTATTGTAGCTTAGATGGTTACTGATTCTAACAGGATTTTTGTTATTGTAGCTCATGGGGTTACTGGTTTTTGTTATTGTAGCTCATGGGGTTACTGATTTTTGTTATTGTAGCTCAAGGGGTTACTGATTTTTGTTATTGTAGCTCATGGGGTTACTGATTTTTGCTATTGTAGCTCAGGGGTTACTGAGTTTTGTTATTGTAGCTCATGGGGGTTACTGATTTTTGTTATTGTAGCTCATGGGGTTACTGATTTTTGTTATTGTAGCTCATGGGGATACTAATTATTGTTATTGTAGCTCATGGGGTACTGATTTTTGTTATTGTAGCTCAGGGGGTTACTGATTTTTGTTATTGTAGCTCATGGGATTACTGATTTTTGTTATTGTAGCTCATGGGTTACTGATTTTTGTTATTGTAGCTCATTTGCTTACTGATTTTTGTTATTGTAGCTCATGGGGTTACTGATTTTTGTTATTGTAGCTCATGGGGTTACTGATTTTTGTTATTGTAGCTCATGGGGTTACTGATTTTTGTTATTGCAGCTCAGGGGTTACTGATTTTTGTTATTGTAGCTCATGGGGTACTGATTTTTGTTATTGTAGCTCAGGGGTTACTGATTTTTGTTATTGTAGCTCATGGGGTACTGATTTTTGTTATTGTAGCTCAGAGGGTTACTGATTCTAACAGGATGTTTGTTATTGTAGCTCAGAGGGCTACTGATTCTAACAGGATATTTGTTATTGTTGCTTAGAGGGCTACTGATTCTAAGGGATATTTGTTATTGTAGCGCAATGGGCTACTGATTCTAACAGGGTGTTTGTTATTGTAGCTCAGAGGGTTACTGATTCTAACAGGATGTTTGTTATTGCAGCTCAGAGGGCTACTAATTCTAACAGGATATTTGTTATTGTAGCTTAGAGGGCTACTGATTCTAAGGGATATTTGTTCTTGTAGCACAATGGGCTACTGATTCTAACAGGGTGTTTGTTATTGTAGCTCAGACGGCTACTGATTCTAACAGGATGTTTGTTATTGTAGCTCAGAGGGTTACTGATTCTAACAGGATATTTGTTATTGCAGCTCAGAGGGCTACTGATTCTAACAGGATGTTTGTTATTGTAGCTCAGAGGGCTACTGATTCTAGCAAGATGTTTGTTATTGTAGCTCAGAGGGCTACTGATTCTAACAGGATGTTTGTTATTGTAGCTCAGAGGGCTACTGATTCTAACAGGATGTTTGTTATTGTAGCTTAGAGGGTTACTGATTCGAACGGGATGTTTGTTATTGTAGCTCAGAGGGTGACTGATTCTAACAGGATGTTTGCTATTGTAGCTCAGAGGGTGACTGATTCTAACAGGATGTTTGATATTGTAGCTCAGAGGGTGACTGATTCTAACAGGATTTTTGTTATTGTAGCTCAGAGGGTTACTGATTCTAACAGGATGTTTGTTATTGTAGTTCAGAGGGCTACTGATTCTAACAGGATGTTTGTTATTGTAGCTTAGAGGGTTACTGATTCGAACAGGATGTTTGTTATTGTAGCTTAGAGGGTTACTGATTCTAACAGGATGTTTGTTATTGTAGCTCCAAGGGCTACTGATTCTAACAGGATTTTTGTTATTGTAGCTCAGAGGGCTACTGATTCTAACAGGATGTTTGTTATTGTAGCTCAGAGGGTTACTGATTCTAACAGGATGTTTGTTATTGTAGCTTACAGGGTTACTGATTCGAACGGGATATTTGTTATTGTAGCTCAGAGGGTGACTGATTCTAACAGGATATTTGTTATTGTAGCTCAGAGGGTGACTGATTTTAACAGGATGTTTGTTATTGTAGCTCAGAGGGTTACTGATTCTAACAGGATGTTTGTTATTGTAGCTCAGAGGGTTACTGATTCTAACAAGATTTTTGTTATTGTAGCTTAGAGGGTTACTGATTCTAACAGGATTTTTGTTATTGTAGCTCAGAGGGTAACTGATTCTAACAGGATTTTTGTTATTGTAGCTCAGAGGGTTACTGATTCTAACTGGATTTTTGTTATTGTAGCTTAGATGGTTACTGATTCTAACAGGATTTTTGTTATTGTAGCTCATGGGGTTACTGGTTTTGTTATTGTAGCTCATGGGGTTACTGATTTTTGTTATTGTAGCTCAAGGGGTTACTGATTTTTGTTATTGTAGCTCATGGGGTTACTGATTTTGCTATTGTAGCTCAGGGGTTACTGAGTTTTGTTATTGTAGCTCATGGGGGTTACTGATTTTTGTTATTGTAGCTCATGGGGTTACTGATTTTTGTTATTGTAGCTCATGGGGTTACTAATTATTGTTATTGTAGCTCATGGGGTACTGATTTTTGTTATTGTAGCTCAGGGGGTTACTGATTTTTGTTATTGTAGCTCATGGGATTACTGATTTTTGTTATTGTAGCTCAGGGGTTACTGATTTTTGTTATTGTAGCTCATTGGCTTACTGATTTTTGTTATTGTAGCTCATGGGGTTACTGATTTTTGTTATTGTAGCTCATGGGGTTACTGATTTTTGTTATTGTAGCTCATGGGGTTACTGATTTTTGTTATTGCAGCTCAGGGGTTACTGATTTTTGTTATTGTAGCTCATGGGGTACTGATTTTTGTTATTGTAGCTCAGGGGTTACTGATTTTTGTTATTGTAGCTCATGGGGTACTGATTTTTGTTATTGTAGCTCAGAGGGTTACTGATTCTAACAGGATGTTTGTTATTGTAGCTCAGAGGGCTACTGATTCTAACAGGATATTTGTTATTGTTGCTTAGAGGGCTACTGATTCTAAGGGATATTTGTTATTGTAGCGCAATGGGCTACTGATTCTAACAGGGTGTTTGTTATTGTAGCTCAGAGGGCTACTGATTCTAACAGGATGTTTGTTATTGTAGCTCAGAGGGTTACTGATTCTAACAGGATATTTGTTATTGCAGCTCAGAGGGCTACTGATTCTAACAGGATGTTTGTTATTGTAGCTCAGAGGGCTACTGATTCTAGCAAGATGTTTGTTATTGTAGCTCAGAGGGCTACTGATTCTAACAGGATGTTTGTTATTGTAGCTCAGAGGGCTACTGATTCTAACAGGATGTTTGTTATTGTAGCTTAGAGGGTTACTGATTCGAACGGGATGTTTGTTATTGTAGCTCAGAGGGTGACTGATTCTAACAGGATGTTTGCTATTGTAGCTCAGAGGGTGACTGATTCTAACAGGATGTTTGTTATTGTAGCTCAGAGGGTGACTGATTCTAACAGGATTTCTGTTATTGTAGCTCAGAGGGTTACTGATTCTAACAGGATGTTTGTTATTGTAGTTCAGAGGGCTACTGATTCTAACAGGATGTTTGTTATTGTAGCTTAGAGGGTTATTGATTCGAATGGGATGTTTGTTATTGTAGCTCAGAGGGTTATGATTCTAACAGGATGTTTGTTATTGTAGCTCAGAGGGTGACTGATTTTAACAGGATGTTTGTTATTGTAGCTCAGAGGGTTACTGATTCTAACAGTATGTTTGTTATTGTAGCTCAGAGCGTTACTGATTCTAACAGGATTTTTGTTATTGTAGCTTAGAGGGTTACTGATTCTAACAGGATTTTTGTTATTGTAGCTCAGAGGGTAACTGATTCTAACAGGATTTTTGTTTTTGTAGCTCAGAGGGTTACTGATTCTATCAGGATTTTTGTTATTGTAGCTTAGAGGGTTACTGATTCTAACAGGATTTTTGTTATTGTAGCTCATGGGGTTACTGGTTTTTGTTATTGTAGCTCATGGGGTTACTGATTTTTGTTATTGTAGCTCAAGGGGTTACTGATTTTTGTTATTGTAGCTCATGGGGTTACTGATTTTTGCTATTGTAGCTCAGGGGTTACTGAGTTTTGTTATTGTAGCTCATGGGGGTTACTGATTTTTGTTATTGTAGCTCATGGGGTTACTGATTTTTGTTATTGTAGCTCATGGGGTTACTAATTATTGTTATTGTAGCTCATGGGGTACTGATTTTTTTTATTGTAGCTCATGGGGTTACTGATATTTGTTATTGTAACTCATGGGATTACTGATTTTTATTATTGTAGCTCAGGGGTTACTGATTTTTGTTATTGTAGCTCATTGGGTTACTGATTTTTGTTATTGTAGCTCATGGGGTTACTGATTTTTGTTATTGTAGCTCATGGGGTTACTGATTTTTGTTATTGTAGCTCATGGGGTACTGATTTTTGTTATTGTAGCTCATGGGGGTTACTGATTTTTGTTATTGTAGCTCATGGGGTTACTGATTTTTGTTATTGTAGCTCAAGGGGTTACTGATTTTTGTGTTATTGTAGCTCAGGGGTTACTGATTTTTGTTATTGTAGCTCAGGGGTTACTGATTTTTGTTATTGTAGCTCATGGGGTACTGATTTTTGTTATTGTAGCTCATGGGGTTACTGATTTTTGTTATTGTAGCTCATGGGGTTACTGGTTTTTGTTATTGTAGCTCATGGGGTTACTCATTTTTGCTATTGTAGCTCATGGGGTTACTGATTTTTGTTATTGTAGCTCATTGGGTTACTGATTGTTGTTATTGTAGCTCAAGGGGTTACTGATTTTTGTTATTGTAGCTCATGGGGTTACTGATTTTTGTTATTGTAGCTCATGGGGTACTGATTTTTGTTATTGTAGCTCATGGGGTTACTGATTTTTGTTATTGTAGCTCATGGGGTTACTGGTTTTTGTTATTGTAGCTCATGGGGTTACTCATTTTTTTTATTGTAGCTCATGGGGTTACTGATTTTTGTTATTGAAGCTCATGGGGTTACTGATTTTTGTTATTGTAGCTCAAGGGGTTACTGATTTTTTGTTATTGTAGCTCAGGGGGTTACTGATTTTTGTTATTGTAGCTCAGGGGTTACTGATTTTTGTTATTGTAGCTCAAGGGGTACTGATTTTTGTTATTGTAGCTCAGGGGTTACTCATTTTTGTTATTGTAGCTCATGGGGTTACTGATTTTTGTTATTGTAGCTCAGGGGTTACTGATTTTTGTTATTGTAGCTCATGGGGTACTAATTTTTGTTATTGTAGCTCAGGGGTTACTGATTTTTGTTATTGTAGGTCATGGGGTTACTGATTTTGTTATTGTAGCTCATGGGTTTACTGATTTTTGTTATTGTATCCCATGGGGTTACTGATTGTTGTTATTGCAGCTCAAGGGGTTACTGATTTTTGCTATTGTAGCTCATGGGGTTACTGATTGTTGTTATTGTAGCTCAAGGGGTTACTGATTTTTATTATTGTAGCTTAGAGGGTTACTGATTCTAACAGGGTTTTTGGTATTGTAGCTCATGCGGTTACTGATTTTTGTTATTGTAGCTCAAGGGGTTACTGATTTTTGTTATTGTAGCTCATGGGGTTACTGATTTTCATTATTGTAGCTCATGGGGTTACTGATTTTTGTTATTGTAGCTCAGGGGTTACTGATTTTTTTTTGTAGCTCATGGGGTTACTGATTTTTGTTATTGTAGCTCATGGGGGTTACTGATTTTTGTTATTGTAGCTCATGGGGTTACTGATTTTTGTTATTGTCACTCAGGGGTTACTGATTTTTGTTATTGTAGCTCATGGGGTTACTGATTTTTGTTATTGTAGCTCAGAGGGTTACTGATTCTAACAGGATGTTTATTATTGTAGCTCAGAGGGCTACTGATTCTAATAGGATATTTGTTATTGTAGCTTAGAGGGCTACTGATTCTAAGGGATATTTGTTATTGTAGCACAATGGGCTACTGATTCTAACAGGGTGTTTGTTATTGTGGCTCAGACGGCTACTGATTCTAGCAGGATGTTTGTTATTGTAGCTCAGAGGGTTACTGATTCTAACAGGATATTTGTTATTGCAGCTCAGAGGGCTACTGATTCTAACAGGATGTTTGTTATTGTAGCTCAGAGGGCTACTGATTCTAGCAAGATGTTTGTTATTGTAGCTCAGAGGGCTACTGATTCTAACAGGATGTTTGTTATTGTAGCTCAGAGGGCTACTGATTCTAACAGGATGTTTGTTATTGTAGCTTAGAGGGTTACTGATTCGAACGGGATGTTTGTTATTGTAGCTCAGAGGGTGACTGATTCTAACAGGATGTTTGCTATTGTAGCTCAGAGGGTGACTGATTCTAACAGGATGTTTGATATTGTAGCTCAGAGGGTGACTGATTCTAACAGGAGTTTTGTTATTGTAGCTCAGAGGGTTACTGATTCTAACAGGATGTTTGTTATTGTAGTTCAGAGGGCTACTGATTCTAACAGGATGTTTGTTATTGTAGCTTAGAGGGTTACTGATTCGAACGGGATGTTTGTTATTGTAGCTCAGAGGGTTATGATTCTAACAGGATGTTTGTTATTGTAGCTTAGAGGGTTACTGATTCTAACAGGATGTTTGTTATTGTAGCTCCAAGGGCTACTGATTCTAACAGGATTTTTGTTATTGTAGCTCAGAGGGCTACTGATTCTAACAGGATGTTTGTTATTGTAGCTCAGAGGGTTACTGATTCTAACAGGATGTTTGTTATTGTAGCTTACAGGGTTACTGATTCGAACGGGATGTTTGTTATTGTAGCTCAGAGGGTGACTGATTCTAACAGGATGTTTGTTATTGTAGCTCAGAGGGTGACTGATTTTAACAGGATGTTTGTTATTGTAGCTCAGAGGGTTAGTGATTCTAACAGGATGTTTGTTATTGTAGCTCAGAGGGTTACTGATTCTAACAGGATTTTTGTTATTGTAGCTTAGAGGGTTACTGATTCTAACAGGATTTATGTTATTGTAGCTCAGAGGGTAACTGATTCTAACAGGATTTTTGTTATTGTAGCTCATTGGCTTACTGATTTTTGTTATTGTAGGTCATGGGGTTACTGATTTTTGTTATTGTAGCTCATGGGGTTACTGATTTTTGTTATTGTAGCTCATGGGGTTACTGATTTTTGTTATTGCAGCTCAGGGGTTACTGATTTTTGTTATTGTAGCTCATGGGGTACTGATTTTTGTTATTGTAGCTCAGGGGTTACTGATTTTTGTTATTGTAGCTCATGGGGTACTGATTTTTGTTATTGTAGCTCAGAGGGTTACTGATTCTAACAGGATGTTTGTTATTGTAGCTCAGAGGGCTACTGATTCTAACAGGATATTTGTTATTGCAGCTCAGAGGGCTACTGATTCTAACAGGATGTTTGTTATTGTAGCTCAGAGGGCTACTGATTCTAGCAAGATGTTTGTTATTGTAGCTCAGAGGGCTACTGATTCTAACAGGATGTTTGTTATTGTAGCTCAGAGGGCTACTGATTCTAACAGGATGTTTGTTATTGTAGCTTAGAGGGTTACTGATTCGAATGGGATGTTTGTTATTGTAGCTCAGAGGGTGACTGATTCTAACAGGATGTTTGCTATTGTAGCTCAGAGGGTGACTGATTCTAACAGGATGTTTGTTATTGTAGCTCAGAGGGTGACTGATTCTAACAGGATTTCTGTTATTGTAGCTCAGAGGGTTACTGATTCTAACAGGATGTTTGTTATTGTAGTTCAGAGGGCTACTGATTCTAACAGGATGTTTGTTATTGTAGCTTAGAGGGTTATTGATTCGAATGGGATGTTTGTTATTGTAGCTCAGAGGGTTATGATTCTAACAGGATGTTTGTTATTGTAGCTCAGAGGGTGACTGATTTTAACAGGATGTTTGTTATTGTAGCTCAGAGGGTTACTGATTCTAACAGTATGTTTGTTATTGTAGCTCAGAGCGTTACTGATTCTAACAGGATTTTTGTTATTGTAGCTTAGAGGGTTACTGATTCTAACAGGATTTTTGTTATTGTAGCTCAGAGGGTAACTGATTCTAACAAGATTTTTGTTTTTGTAGCTCAGAGGGTTACTGATTCTAACAGGATTTTTGTTATTGTAGCTTAGAGGGTTACTGATTCTAACAGGATTTTTGTTATTGTAGCTCATGGGGTTACTGGTTTTTGTTATTGTAGCTCATGGGGTTACTGATTTTTGTTATTGTAGCTCAAGGGGTTACTGATTTTTGTTATTGTAGCTCATGGGGTTACTGATTTTTGCTATTGTAGCTCAGGGGTTACTGAGTTTTGTTATTGTAGCTCATGGGGTTACTGATTTTTGTTATTGTAGCTCATGGGGTTACTGATTTTGTTATTGTAGCTCATGGGGTTACTAATTATTGTTATTGTAGCTCATGGGGTTACTGATATTTGTTATTGTAACTCATGGGATTACTGATTTTTGTTATTGTAGCTCAGGGGTTACTGATTTTTGTTATTGTAGCTCATTGGGTTACTGATTTTTGTTATTGTAGCTCATGGGGTTACTGATTTTTGTTATTGTAGCTCATGGGGTTACTGATATTTGTTATTGTAGCTCATGGGGTTACTGATATTTGTTATTGTAGCTCATGGGGTTACTGATTTTTGTGTTATTGTAGCTCAGGGGTTACTGATTTTTTGTTATTGTAGCTCAGGGGTTACTGATTTTTGTTATTGTAGCTCATGGGGTACTGATTTTTGTTATTGTAGCTCATGGGGTTACTGATTTTTGTTATTGTAGCTCATGGGGTTACTGGTTTTTGTTATTGTAGCTCATGGGGTTACTCATTTTTGCTATTGTAGCTCATGGGGTTACTGATTTTTGTTATTGTAGCTCATTGGGTTACTGATTGTTGTTATTGTAGCTCAAGGGGTTACTGATTTTTGTTATTGTAGCTCATGGGGTTACTGATTTTTGTTATTGTAGCTCATGGGGTACTGATTTTTGTTATTGTAGCTCATGGGGTTACTGATTTTTGTTATTGTAGCTCATGGGGTTACTGGTTTTTGTTATTGTAGCTCATGGGGTTACTCATTTTTTTTATTGTAGCTCATGGGGTTACTGATTTTTGTTATTGTAGCTCAAGGGGTTACTGATTTTTTGTTATTGTAGCTCAGGGGGTTACTGATTTTTGTTATTGTAGCTCAGGGGTTACTGATTTTTGTTATTGTAGCTCAAGGGGTACTGATTTTTGTTATTGTAGCTCAGGGGTTACTCATTTTTGTTATTGTAGCTCATGGGGTTACTGATTTTTGTTATTGTAGCTCAGGGGTTACTGATTTTTGTTATTGTAGCTCATGGGGTTACTGATTTTTGTTATTGTAGCTCATGGGGTTACTGATTTTTGTTACTGTAGCTCATGGGGTTACTGATTTTGTTATTGTAGCTCATGGGGTTACTGATTTTTGTTATTGTAGCTCATGGGGTTACTGATTTTTGTTATTGTAGCTCAAGGGGTTACTGATTTTTGTTATTGTAGCTCATGGGGTTACTGATTTTCATTATTGTAGCTCATGGGGTTACTGATTTTTGTTATTGTAGCTCATGGGGTTACTGATTTTTGTTATTGTAGCTCATGGGGTTACTGATTTTTGTTATTGTAGCTCATGGGGTTACTGATTTTTGTTATTGTCACTCAGGGGTTACTGATTTTTGTTATTGTAGCTCATGGGGTTACTGATTTTTGTTATTGTAGCTCAGAGGGTTACTGATTCTAACAGGATGTTTATTATTGTAGCTCAGAGGGCTACTGATTCTAATAGGATATTTGTTATTGTAGCTTAGAGGGCTACTGATTCTAAGGGATATTTGTTATTGTAGCACAATGGGCTACTGATTCTAACAGGGTGTTTGTTATTGTGGCTCAGACGGCTACTGATTCTAGCAGGATGTTTGTTATTGTAGCTCAGAGGGTTACTGATTCTAACAGGATATTTGTTATTGCAGCTCAGAGGGCTACTGATTCTAACAGGATGTTTGTTATTGTAGCTCAGAGGGCTACTGATTCTACCAAGATGTTTGTTATTGTAGCTCAGAGGGCTACTGATTCTAACAGGATGTTTGTTATTGTAGCTCAGAGGGCTACTGATTCTAACAGGATGTTTGTTATTGTAGCTTAGAGGGTTACTGATTCGAACGGGATGTTTGTTATTGTAGCTCAGAGGGTGACTGATTCTAACAGGATGTTTGCTATTGTAGCTCAGAGGGTGACTGATTCTAACAGGATGTTTGATATTGTAGCTCAGAGGGTGACTGATTCTAACAGGAGTTTTGTTATTGTAGCTCAGAGGGTTACTGATTCTAACAGGATGTTTGTTATTGTAGTTCAGAGGGCTACTGATTCTAACAGGATGTTTGTTATTGTAGCTTAGAGGGTTACTGATTCGAACGGGATGTTTGTTATTGTAGCTCAGAGGGTTATGATTCTAACAGGATGTTTGTTATTGTAGCTTAGAGGGTTACTGATTCTAACAGGATGTTTGTTATTGTAGCTCAAGGGCTACTGATTCTAACAGGATTTTTGTTATTGTAGCTCAGAGGGCTACTGATTCTAACAGGATGTTTGTTATTGTAGCTCAGAGGGTTACTGATTCTAACAGGATGTTTGTTATTGTAGCTTACAGGGTTACTGATTCGAACGGGATGTTTGTTATTGTAGCTCAGAGGGTGACTGATTCTAACAGGATGTTTGTTATTGTAGCTCAGAGGGTGACTGATTTTAACAGGATGTTTGTTATTGTAGCTCAGAGGGTTAGTGATTCTAACAGGATGTTTGTTATTGTAGCTCAGAGGGTTACTGATTCTAACAGGATTTTTGTTATTGTAGCTTAGAGGGTTACTGATTCTAACAGGATTTATGTTATTGTAGCTCAGAGGGTAACTGATTCTAACAGGATTTTTGTTATTGTAGCTCAGAGGGTTACTGATTCTAACAGGATTTTTGTTATTGTAGCTTAGAGGGTTACTGATTCTAACAGGATTTTGTTATTGTAGCTCATGGGGTTACTGGTTTTGTTATTGTAGCTCATGGGGTTACTGATTTTTGTTATTGTAGCTCAAGGGGTTACTGATTTTGTTATTGTAGCTCATGGGGTTACTGATTTTGCTATTGTAGCTCAGGGGTTACTGAGTTTTGTTATTGTAGCTCATGGGGGTTACTGATTTTTGTTATTGTAGCTCATGGGGTTGCTGATTTTTGTTATTGTAGCTCATGGGGTTACTAATTATTGTTATTGTAGCTCATGGGGTACTGATTTTTGTTATTGTAGCTCATGGGGTTACTGATTTTTGTTATTGTAGCTCATGGGATTACTGATTTTTGTTATTGTAGCTCAGGGGTTACTGATTTCTGTTATTGTAGCTCATTGGGTTACTGATTTTTGTTATTGTAGCTCATAGGGTTACTGATTTTTGTTATTGTAGCTCATGGGGTTACTGATTTTTGTTATTGTAGCTCATGAGGTTACTGATTTTTGTTATTGTAGCTCAGGGGTTACTGATTTTTGTTATTGTAGCTCATGGGGTTACTGATTTTTGTTATTGTAGCTCATGGGGTTACTGATTTTTGTTATTGTAGCTCATGGGGTTACTGTTTTTTGTTATTGTAGCTCATGGGGTTACTAATTTTTGCTATTGTAGCTCATGGGGTTACTGATTTTTGTTATTGAAGCTCATGGGGATACTGATTTTTGTTATTGTAGCTCAAGGGGTTACTGATTTTTTGTTATTGTAGCTCAGGGGTTTCTGATTTTTGTTATTGTAGCTCAGGGGTTACTGATTTTTGTTATTGTAGCTCATGGGGTACTGATTTTTGTTATTGTAGCTCAGCGGTTACTGATTTTTGTTATTGTAGCTCATGGGGTTACTGATTTTTGTTATTGTAGCTCAGGGGTTACTGATTTTTTTATTGTAGCTCATGGGGTTACTGATTTTGTTATTGTAGCTCATGGGTTTACTGATTTTTGTTATTGTATCCCATGGGGTTACTGATTGTTGTTATTGTAGCTCAAGGGGTTACTGATTTTTGCTATTGTAGCTCATGGGGTTACTGATTGTTGTTATTGTAGCTCAAGGGGTTACTGATTTTTGTTATTGTAGCTCAAGGGGTTACTTATTTTTGTTATTGTAGCTCATGGGGTTACTGATTTTTGTTATTGTAGCTCAGGGGTTACTGATTTTTGTTATTGTAGCTCATGGGGTTACTGATTTTTGTTATTGTAGGTCATGGGGGTTACTGATTTTTGTTATTGTAGCTCATGGGGTTACTGATTTTTGTTATTGTAGCTCATGGGGTTACTGATTGTTGTTATTGTAGCTCAGGGGTTACTGATTTTTCTTATTGTAGCTCATGGGGTTACTGATTTTTGTTATTGTAGCTCATGGGGTTACTGATTTTTGTTATTGTAGCTCATGGGGTTACTGATTTTTGTTATTGTAGCTCATGGGGTTACTCATTTTTGCTATTGTAGCTCACGGGGTTACTGATTTTTGTTATTGAAGCTCATGGGGTTACTGATTTTTGTTATTGTAGCTCAAGGGGTTACTGATTTTTGTTATTGTAGCTCATGGGGTTATTGATTTTTGTTATTGTAGCTCATGGGGTTACTGATTTTTGTTATTGTAGCTCATGGGGTTACTGATTTTTTTTATTGTAGCTCATGGGGTTACTGATTTTTGTTATTGTAGCCCATGGGGTTACTGATTGTTGTTATTGTAGCTCAAGGGGTTACTGATTTCTGCTATTGTAGCTCATGGGGTTACTGATTGTTGTTATTGTAGCTCAAGGGGTTACTGATTTTTGTTATTGTAGCTTAGAGGGTTACTGGTTCTAACAGGATTTTTGTTATTGTAGCCCATGGGGTTACTGATTGTTGTTATTGTAGCTCAAGGGGTTACTGATTTTTGTTATTGTAGCTCATGGGGTTACTGATTTTTGTTATTGTAGCTCATGGGGTACTGATTTTTGTTATTGTAGCTCATGGGTTTACTGATTTTTGTTATTGTAGCTCATGTGGTTACTGATTTTTGTTATTGTAGCTCATGGGGTTACTGATTTTTGTTATTGTAGCTCAGGGGGTTCTGATTTTTGTTATTGTAGCTCATGGGGTACTGATTTTTGTTATTGTAGCTCAGGGGTTACTGAGTTTTGTTATTGTAGCTCATGGGGTTACTGATTTTTTTTATTGTAGCTCAAGGGGTTACTGATTTTTGTTATTGTAGCTCAGTGGGTTACTGATTTTTGTTATTGTAGCTCAGGGGTTACTGATTTTTGTTATTGTAGCTCATGGGGTTACTGATTTTTTTATTGTAGCTCATGGGGTTTACTGATTTTTGTTATTGTAGCCCATGGGGTTACTGATTTTTGTTATTGTAGCTCATGGGGTTACTAATTTTTGTTATTGTAGCTCATGGGGTACTGATTGTTGTTATTGTAGCTCAAGGGGTTACTGATTTTTGTTATTGTAGCTCATGGGGTTACTGATTTTTGTTATTGTAGCTCATGGGTAAGGGCTATGACTATTGACAAGCTCCATCTCATACTTTTCAACTTCTTTGCACCAGAATTCTAGGCAAACCCAAAAATAACAGGGAACAAAAGTCCAAACTCAGGAAAAGTTTGAAATATTAATCTGATTGACTTAAACTGTTAATAGAACAATAATTTTACACCAATTACATCAACACACATTTTCTGAAGACTAAGACAGAAAACTTTAATAACTGGCATTACTGACTGATTGTAATTGTTAGTTGTTGTTGCATCTTTCGGCTTTTCCCAGTTAGGGGACCCCACAGCGGAACTCCGGTCCATTAATGATTGGCAGTAGATTTTTCACGAATGCCGAGGTGCCAACTTGACCTTCAACCTTCAATGAAGGCACGCCCATTACGCATGTCTTTCTAACGCCCACCCAACCACGGGGAGGACATGCAGACTCCACACAGAAGGCACTCCCCGCACTCGATTGTAATTGTCAGTGATTTACCAAAAAATCAACATTTTATGGGGAACAGGGTAAAAATGTGAGGCAATATCATGGATT
This sequence comes from Protopterus annectens, assembly GCF_019279795.1. Taxonomy (NCBI): domain Eukaryota; kingdom Metazoa; phylum Chordata; order Ceratodontiformes; family Protopteridae; genus Protopterus; species Protopterus annectens. Next base: position 56,813,111 of record NC_056729.1, read on the forward strand.
TTCTGTAACATTGGAGACAGTTTAGAAGTATGTTCCATTCTGATTTCTAATACCCTCAATCACCACTTGCAAAGTAAGCAAAAATGAACAACTCAGAAAACTGATGTTCCCAGGTCACAACTATTAACAAGCATTTGTACCTAGTGGGTGCACCAGGAAATGAATAACTAACATAAAACAGAATAGGAATCCCTGAACCCTCTCCCAGTTTGAGATCAGCCACTGATGTAGTTAAAAATACATGATTTGCCAACCTAGGAAATGATTTCCATTACTTAGGACCTTCTATTCATGGAAGAAAATTTAAATGTATCTTTTCCATTCTGTTACTTAAGACAAATTGTGTTTGACACATTTAGATCCTTAAAGCTGTTTATAAAGCTTTTTGCTTGCAGCTCCTGCAAGCTCCAGGTATGGTTATAGAATTATTCGTTTGCTGAGTAAAAAAACAAAACAAAACAATAAAAAACAGTAATTAAAAACTGTAATAAATGCACTAACATTGAACAAACATTCTGGGGAGTTATAGAAGGCCAAAATCTAAATGAGTAATAAGCGATAGTCGGCATACTTCTTAATCTCTTTGCTCAAGAATTCTTGGCAAAGCCAAAATCAATGATGAAACAATGCCCAAAATGGTGCTACTTCCCATAAAAGCTAATAGAACAACATGTTAACATTTATCTATTTAACATTTGTTTACCGGGAAAGTCTGATGGGGACACAGCCCATTTTCAGTGGAGGCCTGGGGAGAAATGCTCCAGATGCATGTCTTTGGAATGTGGGAGGAAACTGGAGCACCAGCAGGAAACCCACACAAATGCAGTGAGGATGTGCAGACTCTGTACAGAAGGCACCCCAGCCAAGAATCAAAATGGAGAAATTCTTACTGTGAAGTGAAGACGCTAACCACTGCTTCACAACAATAAGTATGAAACAGTGATGTATAACATTTTGACCAACTGTAATTGTTAATTATTTTATATGGGACCAGGCAAAAATGAGTCAAAATCAAAACATTATGAAAAATCAGGAACAGGTGAGAGGCATGATTGTAGGTAAACATATTGGAGCATCTGGGGATTCAGTAGGCATAGTTCTGGAGTAATTGTGTAGACCCAAGAGATGATTACTGTGCTTAGAAGTGTGAAAAGAAAAACAAGACAAAATATCAAAGCATCAGTACTGAAGACACTGGAACTGGATAATGGAACCTTTGTAATTCAGCTGTGTTCCAGGAAATCAGTAAAGCAGGCTAGGCTCCAGCATAAAACGTGACAGTTCATGGGCTCAGTTATCTGTTAAATAATGTGTTTAATGACAATACATGATGTCTTCGTGTTTTCTTTCTTGACAAAGCACATTGAAAATTAAATGTCACAATGAAGTCATTGAAATATTTGTGCTGAAACAAGGATGACTTGGAAAGAACTCATGAAATTAAGAAACTTATGGAATCATGATCAGCACATATACACACACACACACACACACACACACACACACACACACACACACACACACACACACACACACACACACACACACACACACACTTTTGAATTACAACATTGCTTAGTGTGATTGGGGCTTCCACTGATGTGTTACTAAAGAACTTTGTTCAGCCACACAAGTCAAAAGATAGAAATGCCAAAGACATTGCTGAAATGTTAGCGAGCACTGGAAAGATGTTGCTGTTTTCTGTGTATCCAGAAGGCAGAGGAAACTGTAACACAGTGTGTTGCCAGGTAGAAGCAGTGTACAGGAAAGTATGGATGTGGTGCAAATTTAGAAAATGAGAACAGAGAGAGAGAATCGATGGTTAATATTCACAACGGAGCTGCCAGATGGTTAATATTCACAACGGAGCTGCCAGACAATGCTTTAATCGGAATCAAATTTGGTGCTTTCAAAAGCTGGAGATACACGGCAGCTTAGAAAGAACCAGCTAACAGTTATCAAAGTACAACTCAAACATTTGGGAACATTCTGTTATGATGTCAATAATCACAAAACTGTAAATTTAAAGAAATCAAATGTCATAATTGTGACATATTGGGACATATAAAGAAAGAATGTCATAGTAATCTGCAGTCTCAAGTAAAAACTAATATTAGGTTTTCATGACAAGAATAGAAAATGTTTAGAAGATGAAACATAATTACTAATGTTTAACTGTCAAACTGTAAAAGAAAAGAAAATCTTACATTGACTTTTCTGCTGAATGGTAAAATAACTGACTTGGAGACAACAGCAGTGTTTATTACAGCTGAGAAAATGATTCCCTCAGTGTGTTTCTAAAGGAGCATTTCCAAGCCACAGTGTTTTTATATATTCTTTTTATTTGAGCAAATCCATTTGTCACAGAATTCAAAATTTCAGTTTCACCTTTACACTGTGTTATGCTACACTGCAGTTTGTATTTACAGGCTTTCTTCAAATGAAATATATAACAGATTCAAATTTTCACAGTCATTGCTTTGATGAGTTTAGCATTCATTGTGAGTATCTGAACACAACTATTAACATCCCTTTATCTCCAAAGTATGACCACATGACTAATTCCCCAACTACTCCGTGCATAAAAAAGAACATTCTGCTAAACTTTTCCTCAGCTAACTTTTTCTCATCAGTTGGATTATTTGTTATTTACTCACTTGCCTCTTTAGTGGTTTTACAAACACTTATCATGTCCTGTTCCCTCCAAGCTATCTATTTAGTAGCATGGATAGAAAATTGGCTAAAAGACAGACCCCACAATGCGAGCTGCACCAGACAACATAAAGGTGACAATGGCATTCTGCAGGGCTCAGTGTTGAGACTACTTTTGTTTATTTATTTCTCTGAACCATAGACTAAGACACAAGACATATGGGTAACCAAGTCTGTGGTTGACTGCAGGCTGGAAGTCACTGTCAATTCCCTCTCTGACACAGATGCCCTTAAGCAGGAAGTCACACTTACAAATGCCTGGTGCACTGAAAGTGATCATTAAATTAATTGCAAAAAAAAATGTGACTGTCGCATTCGATAGAAAAAAAAACATTCCCCCACTAAATAACATTGACAGTATCCCAGTTCAGAATAAAAATGTAGTAACAGACTTAGAAAATTAGGTTAATAATTCCCTTTCCTTTAATCACCATGTAGCAATAGCTGTCAAAAAAACATTCTAGCTGACACAGTGGATAGTCTGAGGAATATCATCCATATACCCAAAGAGGTTACTGATCAGACCAGTTATTAATTTCAATGCCCCCTGTGGCATGTGTCTCACCAGACATATCAAACTGCTGGAAAGAGGGTCATAACATTGTTGATCAAAGACTTAAACTACCAGACAAATCTAGAAGCATTGCCCCTCTTTTCTTTATCTTATAAACTCTTCAAAACAGAACTATGTATTGTCTTCCAAGCAATAAGAAACTTAGTAGACCAGGATCTGTTTCACCTTTATGAATTATACAGCCCCACAATTACCAAACCAAGGGATTTAAACCTGCTTTACCAGATCATCAAAAAGAGTGAAGAGGCAGATTCATTAGTCATCATCTCCCTCACCTCTGGAAAAGGTAAAGTATTGAGATACACTATTTTCCTTAAACATAGCCTGGATAATTGGATGAGTATTCACAAAGTCACCCTGGGCTTGACTGGTCTAACCTACCTTAAAAGGGGAGGTATAGTCTTGGATGTGAAATGGAAAGACATAGCCATTGCATGACTCATGAGCCCTGAGCTTCCCACAATGATTACTGTGCTTAATCTTTTATTCACTATCTTATGGTGGTTACTGACTGGTTATATTAGGATATATTTATTTGAGATGTTTTTTTATGTTAGGTTAGAATAGCTCTGAACAATTTAATGTTTCCTTGTAGGCAACATCCTTCCTTTCATTCTCTGTTTATTACCGCTTGCAAGTTATGATTGCTTTTTAATCCGTTCTTCCATTAATTCTCCCGGAGGTTTCTTAATACATACATTTTCATCTATTTCCATTAAATTAATGCATTTCTGTTAAAAGTACCATTTCTCAGATTCTACTATGAAACCTCAGCTTACTGTGCATTGAGGGATTGAGGGTAAAAAAACAAGAAAACACAAAAGCCAGAAACACATAGTAAGTGAAATATCTGACTGGAAGTGCCCCCCTTGCATTCCCCTGTATGAAACAAGCCCCCACATCCCTAAAATTAAGTATACTAATTATGTGGTCACAAAAACTTGAAGAATACAAATCTGCTTATGTAAATTTGTTAAAAGAGGTGGCAACCTGCTTTTGAACTATTCACTAATCTAATTGCTGTTTTGCTATGAAAGGCATGGATGGCTACATTGGAAGCAGCTGTGCATCAGTGTAAGTTATCTTCTTCTGTGCAATAAAGACAAAGGAAAACAGTTTTACACCTGTTTGTCTTGTTTACAGCATCCTGAGCCGCTGACATCAGCAAGACTAATTACCGGTATAAGATAGTCACCAGTACCTGACTACAAATTTGTCTGTGTAGACAAAATTCCTTTGTGGATTATGTCAGAAGTTAATCTTAAAAAGTGAGTGATCTATCTCTTCCTTTGGGTCCAAGGCAAGGAAATTAAAGTGTTATAAAGTACAATCAAGTTTCTGGTATCTACACAATACCGAAATCATACTCTAGGGAGAAAATCGCCATAAGAGTTGAGTTAAACTGTAGGCGAAGGTGTTTTTTTTCCCTTTAAACCTAGCTGAATCTCTGTCTAATCTGAGCAGAAAAAAAAAAGATTTTTCTGGTTTCTTTCCATATAAATCCTTTCCCACATGACCCATTTCCTTTTACAGATCTTGTACTTTTTTGCAGCACTTGTTTTTGTTATGTGTTTTATTTTCACCACCATCTTCAACATTTTCCCATTGTCTACAGCCCTTGTTCTCAATCCTTCTCTTCTACATATGATAGGCCCTATCATGAAAAAACTTCATGCCAGTCAACAAACTCCTTCCCACACTACCTCTTTCATTCACCCAGCAGGAATTTTTCCATCTTTTCTTCACCTCCCTTGTCCAAAACCTTTATAAAATGCTCTTATGAATCCTTCTTCTATTGATTCATATATTTATAGAAATTCCAACGCCCCTGCGTTTCACAACCATTCTCACTTTGCCAGTAAACTTCTCTCAGGTCACATCTCTTTAGACACTGAATAAATGATTAGGGCTTCCAGCTTTCCTTGCTGGCACATGAACTTTAGTCATGTGATCTCTGAGGTTAGGAAGATTTAGGGTCTTTCTAATTGTTTGATATGCTTAGTGAAATACATCTCAAAGGGGAAATTATAATCAATAATTGGTCTGATCAGTACTGAGTCCAAGGGAATGGCACCCCTTTAGACCTTGATAATATTCTTTGACCATTAGAGATGCTAAATAAAAGCATTTCATGACATCTGTTTTTATATGATAGTAAAGGGAAAGGTGGCTATCAACCCAAGTACATAGGTCACTAAGTACATTTGCATTTTGTAGAAGTCTTTTGTCGTGACATATGATGTGGTGAGTGGTTGATAATGCTACACCTTTTAGTACTTCGGCCTTTTCACATCCATTTCTTTTCTATCATTTCCTCTCATAACTCTGTACTACTACTTGTGCTCTCTGTCTTTAGCTTCTACAGTCCCCTCTGTGATAGCCCTATAAAAATCCAGTTATCTTTCGTTACCCTAAACTGCCATTCTTCTTCCTTTACATTGCTTACATTCCTTATTCCTTCCTTCTGCCACTCTGCAATCCCACAAACATTAATTCAATTTTGGATCCCATATATTTAATAAGTACAGATCCATCTATTCCTTCACCTGAAATGTCAGGCCTTCACCTTTTCTGTTGTCCATCTACCTTAACAGGATGTTAATCATTAATCTTCCTGTAAAACCCTATCTTAAGGTTCATAGTGTCATAGGTAGGTACTAGGCCATTGGCCCTAGGGCCTATATAAACCTAGCTAAAAAGGTACTCTGGCTTTTGCCACCCAAGACAATTATTTTCCTGTGCCCCTGTTGAGCAGAGCCACAGAAGCGATCCCCGAGGTGAATTTGCTATTTCCCATCCAATCATCAAGATTTTTCTTGAAGAGTGCTAATGAGGAGCTTTGTTTGATATAGACAGGTAGTTTGTTGCCACCCAAGACAATTATTTTCCTGTGCCCCTGTTGAGCAGAGCCACAGAAGTGATCCCCGAGGTGAATTTGTTATTTCCCATCCAATCATCAAGATTTTTCTTGAAGAGTGCTAATGAGGAGCTTTGTTTGATATAGACAGGTAGTTTGTTCCAAAGTATGGGAAGTCTCTGGGACAGGAATCTATCCCTCTGGCATGTTCTGTTTATTGTGGTGACAAGGTTTAGGTCCCTAGAGCATGTAACTCAGAGGGATTGGGATTTCTTTAAGTGGACCATGTCCAACAGCTCTGGGTTTGACATAGCTTTGTATGTTAGGCAGAGATCGCCTCTGAGTAGGCGATATGCGACGGAGTAAAGCTGGAGTTTTTTGAGACGGTCTGTGTAGGGCATTGGTTTGAGGCTGGTAATCCTCTTTGTGAGGTATTTCTGCAGCCTTTTTAGTTGTTGTAGATGTCTTGTGAGGTACATACCAAAAGGGGCATTGTACTCTATAATGAGTCTAATGAGTGATGAGCAAAGGGGAACAGTGACCTCTTTTTTCCTGGATGAGAAACCTTTTGTGATGAAGTGTGCCACGTAGAAGGATTTCTTGACTACTGTGGCGATGGAATTATCAAAGGAGAGACTACTGTACACTTGTGTCCCAAGGTCTCTTATCACACTTTCGGTGTTAAGAAGACTACTACCTATGTGATAGCTCATGGGTACAGAATTTTTACCAAAAGGGATGATAATGCACTTTTTGGCATTTAGTTTGAGACTATTGCATTTGATACCAGGCATCTGTCTCAGTGAGGCTCTTTTGTAGGCTCCTAGTTTGCAGCCATCTGTGAACTTCGTTAGCCAAAGACTTTCTGTGTTAGCCTGTACTTCAGAGAAGTAGATACCAAACAGGAGAGGATCCAGGACTGAATCCTGTGGTACTCCACTTGTCACTGGTCTGAAGTCGGAATTGGAGTCTGCTACTTTCACAGTGTGCATTCTGTCAGTGAGCCAGTTGGCAACCCATCTTGTGACCTAGGGATTTATACCTAGTTTAGTGAGTTTATCTATAATTCCAGAGTGGGGGATGGTGTCAAACGCCTTGGCAAGATCTAGATAGGCTGCGTGAATCACCTTACCCTCATCTTTGCTTTGGTGACTGCTTCAAAGAAGTCTATCAGGTTTAGGAGACATGATCTGCCTTTTACAAACCCAAACTGGGTGGGGTCCAGACTTTGGAGATTACCAATGTCATTGTTTATAAGTTCCATGATGATATGTTCCATAGCCTTGCGGACCAGGCTCGTCAGGCTAATGGGGCGGTAGTTCTCGGGGTCCATGGTGGCTCCCCCTTTGTGGAGTGGGATAACTGTCATTGTGTGCTATTCAGTGGGCATAAAGCCTGAGGTGCGACTATGATTGAACATGGTACTTAGGTGGGGTGCCAGTTCATTCTTAAGTTCATGTAGAATGCAGCCTGGGATGTCATCAGTTCCCATAGATGCTGTGTTCTTGGCTTTGGAGAGTGTGTTTTTTACCTGTGCAGCTGTGATTACAGGAACTTTGCATTCTTCTGATATAGAGATAGGCCCTTTAGGGGGTGAGAGGGGGTAAAGTTAGCAGTGACCCTATCTGCCAGGATGTTGGCAATATCAGTTGGTTCTGTATATTTAGTGCCATTGTGCTGTAACTCAGAGCAGATTTGAGTGTTACCATTGAGATTCTTGACATAGCTATAGAATGCTTTGTGTTTGTCTTTAGAATCAGTGGCAGTTTTGTTTTCATAACTAGCTTTGGAGGATTTTATGAGGGATCTTAGCTTTTTACTGAGGCTGACCAGGGAGTTCCTTCAATCATGGGATTTTACTCTTTTTTTGAAACAGTATCTTTCTTCTGTTGTAGACTGGCTTCCTTTTTTTGGAGGATAGCATCGTGGTTCTGTTAGGGATTGTACAATCCATGCACTTGTGTGAGTGCTTATAAAGTGCATTTGTGTAGGATTCAGCAGTTGTACCTCTATTGTCTGTCTGCATGGGTGTCATGAAGTTTGCCACTTCTGTCTTAAGAAGTGTGAAGTTGGCTTTGAAGAAATTTTTTATGGTGGTTTCTCTAATGGCGGGTGGGGGCGGAATGTGGATGTCTAGGGTGATTAGCTTGTGGTCGGATCTGACCAATGAGGAATTGATCTCTGGTGTGGAACTCCGGTTGCCCATGTTGGTAATAACCAGGTCTAGGATATTGTTGCCCCTGGTGGGAGTGTGGATAAGTTGATCCAAGGCGTTGGAATTTATGAATTCCAGAAAACATTGAGCAAAAGAGTTGGTACATGAGTAGTTTTCCCAGTTAATGGTGGGGTAGTTGAAATCGCCCATTATTAGAGTGTTGGGTTGTACCCTAATATTTTCCAGTGTATCAAGAAATGAGGATTGGGAATCCTGGGGCATGGTGGGGGATCTGTTGCAAGTTAGAATTTGGATTGCGATATTGCCTAGAGTTAGTTGCACTGGGATAATCTTGGATGCACTATGCTGAGCAACTAGCCTAGAGGTGTGGATATCCTTAATGAATATGGACACGCCTCCACCTTTAGTGTTTAGGTCCAGGTTAGGTGGCCGAATATTGTGGCATGAATTATAGCCTGGTAATGCAGGGGTGCTCTCTGGAGCCTTGAACCAGGTCTCTGTCACTGCACAGATGTCGATGTTCTCCATTTTAAGGAGTACCTCGAGTGAGTGAAGGTTCTGCATTTGTCTCGTCTGATGCGCTGGGATAAATGTACTGCTGTTACATATCTTCTTAGATTTGTCATCTCCACCCCCTTTTCCCCCTTCATACATGAGCCCACCATTACTTACTGTCCCCTTTATCCCCACTATAAAGCTGCCACATGCATCGTAGTCAACCATTTATCTTAAAGGTATAACTAAATGTATCTGAGTATATTATTAAAGGGAGAAGTATTGTCTTTTGCTCTTTTTTTCTTCCTTGACCATTTATCTTGTAACTAACTTATTCTCTGCTCCAACTATTTTGCATTCTGGTCGACAACATTTCTCATTTCTGTCCAGCTATAGACTCTGCAGTTATACATTCTTTGGACTACCTTCCCTTACTCAGATTACAATTGACTTCTATGGATGGAATTTCACCGCTGATTCCAGACCAAATGACTCAAAGTATCTTTGGTCATGTCTCATATGTATTCTTTACATGAAAGGCATAGTTACTGGTGAAAAGGTTCATAAACCTTGAATTCATCTCTTTCTCCCTTAATAAATTGCAAACTTCTCAGCTCATTTTTAGTGACTATTAGGAATAACGAGGGGGATGGTGGGCTTCCTTGCCTTTTCCCTCTTCTAGTTTAATTCTTGTAATGGGCTCACATTAACTGCTGTATGTACCTTTGGAGATTTATATTATCCTGTTACGCATTTTAACTATCTTTACTTTCTGCACTATTAATATGAAATTCAAATTCACCATTTAAAAGCTTTTTGAATGTCAATCAAAACAACACCTGTAAAGTTCTTCCAAAGTCTGTGAACCTTATTTCTAGTTCAGTCTCTTGAAGATCTTCCTTTAACAAAACCTGCCTTTTCAGGCTCACTCAACTGCAAAAGCTTTATTTCTAATATTGGTATTAGAATTCTACATTACACAGTGAGATTACTCTGGTGTTCCCTTCATATTCTTCATTTAGATCTCTTTGGACAACACAATCATTGTTGCCTTGGCTATAGAGGAAGGTATGGTACTCTGATCTGCCAAACAGTTAAAACCTTCCACCACTGGATCACCTCAGAAACCGCCGCCTGATAAAATTCTGCCATATACCCATCTGTCACCCATGCCTTTTCATGTGTTTGATGGCTGCTAATAACTCTCCTTTGTTCATTTCCTTCAGTTGAATTCTGCCCTCCTCACTGAATAAAGTTTGACTCCACAAATGCTACTCACTGTCATGTAAAAACCGTTGAAAATGTTTACCATATGTTTACTTATTTTTACATATTCTTTTTGCAGTACTAGATTTTATCATTTGGAACCATCTATTCAGCCTCTAGTTTTTAATCTTATACATCTACTCCCTCTTCTACCTAATTTTGCATCAATTTTTCTTTCTTCAGATCTTATAAATTTTCTTTTAACCAGTCAATCCTTCCTTTCTTTCTTTAGTCTATACATTTTCTTTTAACCTGTCGATCCTTTCTTTCTTTATTTCTTTAGTCTATACATTTTCTTTTAACCTGTCGATCCTTTCTTTCTTTCTTTCTTTAGTCTATACATTTTCTTTCAACCTGTCGATCCTTTCTTTCTTTCTTTCTTTAGTCTATACATTTTCTTTTAACCTGTCGATCCTTTCTTTCTTTCTTTAGTCTATACATTTTCTTTTAACCTGTCAATCCTTCCTTTCTTTCTTTAGTCTATACATTTTCTTTTAACCTATCAATCCTTTCTGTCTTTCTTTCTTTAGTCTATACATTTTCTTTTAGCCTGTCGATCCTTTCTTTCTTTCTTTCTTTAGTCTATACATTTTCTTTTAACCTGTCGATCCTTTCTTTCTTTCTTTCTTTAGTCTATACATTTTCTTTTAACCTGTCAATCCTTTCTTTCTTTCTTTCTTTAGTCTATACATTTTCTTTTAGCCTGTCGATCCTTTCTTTTTCTTTCTTTAGTCTATACATTTTCTTTTAACCTGTCGATCCTTTCTTTCTTTATTTCTTTAGTCTATACATTTTCTTTTAACCTGTCGATCCTTTCTTTCTTTCTTTCTTTAGTCTATACATTTTCTTTCAACCTGTCGATCCTTTCTTTCTTTCTTTCTTTAGTCTATACATTTTCTTTTAACCTGTCAATCCTTTCTTTCTTTCTTCCTTTAGTCTATACATTTTCTTTTAACCTGTCAATCCTTCCTTTCTTTCTTTAGTCTATACATTTTCTTTTAACCTGTCAATCCTTTCTGTCTTTCTTTCTTTAGTCTATACATTTTCTTTTAGCCTGTCGATCCTTTCTTTCTTTCTTTCTTTAGTCTATACATTTTCTTTTAACCTGTCGATCCTTTCTTTCTTTCTTTCTTTAGTCTATACATTTTCTTTTAACCCGTCGATCCTTTCTTTCTTTCTTTCTTTAGTCTATACATTTTCTTTTAACCTGTCGATCCTTTCTTTCTTTCTTTCTTTAGTCTATACATTTTCTTTTAACCTGTCGATCCTTTCTTTCTTTCTTTAGTCTATACATTTTCTTTTAACCTGTCGATCCTTTCTTTCTTTCTTTCTTTAGTCTATACATTTTATTTTAACCTGTCGATCCTTTCTTTCTTTCTTTAGTCTATACATTTTCTTTTAACCTGTCGATCCTTTCTTTCTTTCTTTCTTTAGTCTATACATTTTCTTTTAACCTGTCAAGCCTTCCTTTCTTTCTTTAGTCTATACATTTTCTTTTAACCTGTCAATCCTTTCTTTCTTTAGTCTATACATTTTCTTTTAACCTATCGATCCTTTCTTTCTTTAGTCTACTCGCATGAACTCCTTACTTCTTTTTAACTCCCATAACATTCTCTCTTATCCACTGAACCTTGGTCAACCTTGGGAGCATGTCATTCTGTCAAAGGTGATTTCTGTGAATGCAAAGAAACCGAAGCTAGTTAATCGAAACCGCCATTCAAGAAAGTGGATATTGCCTTTATCTCCACTGTTCTGCAACCTCAGAGTCGGTGTATAATTTTGGGGGAGTGCTTCAATGTTTGCTGAAGGAGGTTTTGGTGAACTGGTTTTGATTTAATTGCATTCGTCAAAACCACCTTCAATGGATCATCATGAATGCAGTCACCTTAACCTATTTCAGCTTCTCTGTACAACTGACTATTTTTCTGCTCTAGGCTGCCTGATACTATCCTAATCTTTCCATCTTCACTTATTCTGTTCAAAGCTCACAATGAGGGGATTGTGCAAATAAAGAGAAAGGAACTGTTTTATCTCTCGTTCTAAACATATAAAGTTATATTTTTACAATTTATTAAGAACTTACATATCAGCTAGACTTAAAAATGTAAAATATTTAATTCCAGTTGTCAGGCATTTGTCCTGGAGATTTCAAGTATACAGTGACTCTAAATTCCTGGTTACAAGTATGCAGTTGACAGCATTTGTAAGATGCAAAGACAAAGAAGACAAACTGTGCAGATTTTACTTTTGTTTTATATATACATACACTGTTAACCACCAGTAATTATAACTGTAGGATATGGAGGTTTTGGCATCATGCCAATTATGGATTCTGCCATTTTGGAACATTTTATCCTGGCAGTTTACCTATCTTCATCCCTGAGAATATAAATCTCTGTTTTACTCCCTTTGAACATCCCACATTTTTAATCCCCTCAAAATCCTCATAATGTCCCTCCTGCATTTTTGATGGAACTCTGCCTTTTCATAACTCTGGTTCATCTACTGTTATCCTATCCAATCTTTTCTTATGTGAACTGTTTCATCCAAATAATCATCCAGCATTTTTTCATTGCCTATGTTTGGCATATAGTCCCCTACCAGGGACTGATTTTTCTCTCTACTATTCTATTGTACTATACTTTCCAAAACAAATATACAGGTACTTTCTCCATGCATAATGTTCACCTAACCTACTAAGGGCCAGAAGCTATATGTTTAAATGTTAACTTACTGAGAGCTTATGACAAAATGTTTATTTTTTCTGTAAATGTTTAATTTACCTAATCCTGCTAAGGGCTAGTAACTGTATGTTTAAAATGTAAACTTACTAAAATCTTATGACAAAATGTTTATCTTTCTGTAAGTGTTTACATTTTCTGTATGAAGAACTATGTCTTTCTTTTGTAACATGTCACATGTAACTTGCAATACCTTAGAGCTTTTCTCCCTGGGCCACCACTGAAAACGGGCTCGTCATGGCCCAGTGAACTTCCCCGGTCATCAAACTTAAATAAATAAATAGTTCTATATCAGATTACTCCAAATTGCAAGAACAATAGCAAACAGTATGACAAATAGACAACCTCACCTTACTATTGGGACTGTATTGATTTGTAAGTAATAACCCTTTTTCTCACTTCTCCACTGCTCAATAGATGTGTACTTGCTTTAGAATGAAAAAAATATACATCTTCATGGCCTTTCCCAGCTCCATGTTGATTTTCTTGAATCCACGCTTTCTCCTCATGTTTTTTTAACAGCTAAGTTTTGGTCCTCATTAGTTTTGCAGTGTATCCAATTGTCAACTGGTGAACATAGTTACCAATGCATTCAGTTCAGAGAGAAGTGTCTACAGCAGTATTTGAAGTAATAGAATTTTGAACTTCAGAAATGAGAAATTTTTTAAAATCTTTTAGTTTTGTAATGTAAGCAGGAATTATTATACTCTGAACATTGAGTGTTGAACTAATTATTAACTCAAAAGTTATGGAATTATGATGTGATAGGCAAGAAATGACATTAGTTTTAGATAAACTACCAGTTCATTAGAAATAAAAACTCTATTCTAGAATAAGTACCATGTCTATGAGAATAAAAAGTAAAAAAAAAAGTGATTTAGATTCAGCATGAATATTAACATCTTTGAGGTGATATGAGTCAATGAAATCATTTGGATGTTTAGCTTTAGATGAATCTTTGAGGTGATATGAGTCAATGAAATCATTCAGATGCTTAGCTTTAGATGAATCTTTGAGGTGATATGAGTCAATGAAATCATTCGGATGTTTAGCTTTAGATGAGATCCTCCTTTTACCAGGACTGCCAGTATCATTATCATTTAAAATACAATTAAAGTCTCCGGCTGTAATAATGTTCCTCCTTTTACCAGGACTGCCAGTATCATTATCATTTAAACTACAATTAAAGTCTCCGGCTGTAATAATGTTCCTCCTTTTACCAGGACTGCTAGTATCATTATCATTTAAAATGCAATTAAAGTCTCCGGCTGTAATAATGTTCCTCCTTTTACCAGGACTGCCAGTATCATTATCATTTAAACTACAATTAAAGTCTCCGGCTGTAATAATGTTCCTCCTTTTACCAGGACTGCCAGTATCATTATCATTTAAACTACAATTAAAGTCTCCGGCTGTAATAATGTTCCTCCTTTTACCAGGACTGCTAGTATCATTATCATTTAAAATACAATTAAAGTCTCTGGCTGTAATAATGTTCCTCCTTTTACCAGGACTGCTAGTATCATTATCATTTAAACTACAATTAAAGTCTCCGGCTGTAATAATGTTCCTCCTTTTACCAGGACTGCTAGTATCATTATCATTTAAACTACAATTAAAGTCTCCGGCTGTAATAATGTTCCTCCTTTTACCAGGACTGCTAGTATCATTATCATTTAAAATACAATTAAAGTCTCCGGCTGTAATAATGTTCCTCCTTTTACCAGGACTGCCAGTATCATTATCATTTAAAATACAATTAAAGTCTCCGGCTGTAATAATGTTACCTTTATAGATGCACAATTTGGTTTAAGTGTTGTTTGACTGCATTAACCCCAATTACTGTAATCCAATATATATTTGTAAATGTAAATCATTTTCTATTCATTGCAATTGTAACTGAGCAAAACATTCCCTTATCTTTGTAAACTTTTATAATTTTAGGAAGAGGTAATGTGTTGCTCCATAATATAGCTACTCCACTTTTTTGTGAGAGTGATATGAGCTTGATAATATAGTACACAATAAATACAGCTAGTATTTAACTTACATATATTTTGTTTTAGGAGATGCTTTTCTTGCAAAAAAATGAGATTTTTGTAGTTTTAAGTATTTAAGTAGACTTCCCCTCTTACACAGATTGTTTAGGCCATTCATATTAATGGAGATACCTTTTAAAAGAAACAATTTGGTTATTCATAAAGGTTAACATAAAATTGACCATTAATATTTTTTTTGTATATTGATTGAATTGTGTTCCATCAACAACAAAATTATTAAAAGACAACACTTCAAGTATAATCCAATTTTTGATGTCATTTAAAATCATGAACATAGTGGGTGTCAGAAAAAAAAGTATAATAAAGATAATAAAACTTCATAATATTAAATTGTCCCATACCCTTCCTGGAGTTATGAACTTCCAATTTGAGTAGCATTTACCACCCAGATTGACCACCCATCCTATAACAACAGTTATTCAACCACTACCACTGTAAATTATTTGTTTAACAATATTTTATGAAAATAAGAATCTCATCAACTATCATTAAGGTTCATGTTGTAAAAGATATCAATCTGATGTTAAAATGATCTATTTTTAAATGAGAATTGAACTAGAATTTATTGTATCATAGATCGCAGTTATCATAGAATGAAAACAAAAAATTATGTAACATTTCTCAGAACAAGTTATTGAGATGAGCTACAATAAAAAAATTAAAGATTAAGACATCTTATGTATTCTGTAGAACAAAGACGATATTGTGACCAAAAATATAACATTAATAATAAAGAGATGATGTAACCGTCTCCATAAAATGTCCATCCAGTAAAGCTACCGTTCAGTCCTGAGAAATGAAAGGAACAATAAGAGTTTGCCTCATTGATTCAAATTTCGCTTCTACGTACGTCTGGATCTCATACAGACTAAGACATCTTCATTACACAAGATGTACTGTAGGTTTCACAATGGTTACCCAATAGATTATTTAAAAGTAATTAACTAGTTTCCAAAATAATAATCATAGCAGAATATAATGTCAGTTGTGTACTGACTTTGTTTACAAATTGCAGTGTATTATTATTATGTTGGCTATCTCGAAATTGTTAGGTACGTATATTTATATGTGATTCTACAGTGAAAAATTAAATATAGACATTGCATTCATCTAGATTCCTCCCATTTGTATGAAATAAGACCTACATCTTCTCCAAACAACATAAATATACACCTAAACAATTTCAATAAGAGGGGGCTATCATGTTTATAGTACCATAAGATATACCACTCAATACCTGCAAAAAGAGCATTTCATTTCCAGTACATCTTGATGAAGAAATTAGGTTGTGTCCCTTTTCTGTATATTACTTTTTATATCTAATTATTTTTCCTTTTTGTCATAAGAATAAATAAGTTAAATATGCATTATGAGTAGTTATAGATTAAATATGTTTCATGCTAAAGGAAGCATTCATATATTACAATGTAAGGCTCTGCATTAGAACAACACCCCATTAGCGTTTATGTGCAAAAGTGTGGATAGTGAATTTGATTGACAAGGCAAGGACATGTGATACAACATGGTAATCATGCCTATTTGATAGGTTATGTAAATCTGCAAGTGGCATCATGAATACTCAGTGTAGATATTCATTATGTGATTCTATTGTGCCTGCATGATTGCATTTTCTCAGTACCAATAGGGCATTCTTCTTCATACCACACGTTTTTCTTTACTCTATTTTTGTACAGTGATTCATCTCAGTGGGGAGTAGGACCCCCACATCCCCATGTGGACACTCATATTATTTAAATATATCTCCAATTTAGTACTGCTTTGAGGAAACCAGTTCATTTGGTGTGGATGCAGTAGCTATAAAGCAGTACATGATGTAATATGCTCATACAAACATTACTTTTTAACAGAATATATTTTACTTATGTTGTTAATTTATTTATAAATATTTCATCTGTCTTAATTTTCCAAATGAGGCATACTATGATACTTAATTATCACCCTCTTGAGTCACTAGCTCAAATCCCCACCACAAAGCACAAATATGAATGCTAAAATACATATGACTGAATGTTGAATGTATTTTCCTGAAATTAATGCATTAATTTTATTATTTTTAAATAATTAGCACCAACAGCTTTCTGTATTATATTGGAGCAGTACTTAATGTATTTATGTACATTATTGCACAGTTACAATGCACAGATTAAATTGTATTAAATGAACTACAATTTAATGTATTGATTATTTGTTTAGCTGACAAAAGGTCTCCTTATGTTTAGTCAGACATATATTAACTATAAAAATCATACACAAAGTGTTGAGCATAGTTTGGGGAGTTCTTGCTACTATACAACTAGTGGTGTAGTGCTGTAATACAATGCCAAATTTATGATAATATAGTCGTATGCAAGTTAAAGCTATTCTACTCTAGTATATTGTCAACAGAAAAAGATGTCAGAAACTCTAATTGAGTAAGCAAATCAGAGCTAGCACACACAATAACAAATCTCCTTAAATAATATTTTGTATCAAGAAGCAGTTATATTTTACTAATGAATAAGCAGATGCCATACTTGTTATAATATGGAGTTTGGGTTATGTATATTCTTATCAAATGCAACCTTGTTAACATCAGGTGTGTTTATTTTGTTATTTAACTTTAAGAATCATAAAGACATTTCCTTTTAATTATTCATTAAGAGAAGTTTATACACACATGCACATCATTTTTATTCTGTATTGTAAGTTCATTTTCTGAAGAGTTTATCGGTGCCACATTCACTTTTGTCACAGAGCCAAGTTGTCATATTTTGAAGTTCATCTCATTCAAGATCGCATAAAGTCAGTGCCAAAGAAACCTGCTGAGCTTCAAAGTGTCTCGAAACCAGTTATCTCTAGCCTAAAATGCAAAGAAAAGCAAACCAGAGGATTCTAGTGCAAAGAGGGAGTGTTTTTCCATTTTTTATCCATTAAATAAGTCTCAAGCCATCAATGGCAATTTGAGAGATTTTGAGGCTTTCCTCATGTTCACATCATGACAATTAATAACAATACTAATAACTAGAATCCTGCCCTCATTTATCACAACAAAGACAAGTCACAAAAAGGAAGAACAAGCAATGCAAGCCACGCAAAAGTAACAAATCGACAAACCAATGCTCATTTTAAATATAATTATTTCATTGTATCCTTTTTTTGAATAAAATACTTACTGTGCATAGTAAAGCATCATTCCTTAAGTCCTTCTGCACATCGGATTGAAGTGATAATGCAGCACATCCAGTTATTAATACATGAACATAATTACTTTTATATATATAAGAATTAAAAAGAAAACTATTTTAGCTTCTTTTTTTCTGATGTTTCCCATGAGTTGTTATCTGCCATTCTTTTCAGTGAGGTGTTAGCCCATTCCATTTCTTGTATTTTGTCAAGTAATTTATTTGATCTTATGAATGTCACAGCAGTATCCAAGTCTTCAAAGATTTTAGGACCATCTTGCAGGAAAATTTTCAGTCTAGCTAGGAATAGTTCTTTAATCAAATGTAAGAAAAGCTTTCTTTCAGCAATAACCATCAGCGAATAGTCATTTTCAAAACAGATAGCAGTGTCATTTATTTTAATAGTTGCCTTAGACTAGGCTGTTTTAAAGACCATTTCTTTATTATGGGATGAAAGGAATCTTACTAACAGATTTAACTGAAATGTTTTCGTTAGTTTTAGAGGATACTAATGATCTGTGTGCTCTTTCGATGCCATAAGATCAAGCCTCAGGGAGATCAAGTACTTCAGGTGGGCAAGTTGTTAAAAAGCTTACCATGTTGTTACCTTCAATGTTGTTTGGAAGTCTAAAGATTCCTAATATTTCTTCGTGACCTATTTTCTAAGTCATCAGTTGTTAACTGAAGTAATGTATTCTGTATTCTGCTTCAATAAAAATCCTATATTATTTTTTCCTTCCTGTAATCTATCATCCATATCATTTACAGCTTGCTCAAGTCCTGTTATTTGTGTTTTCCTACTGCTGAAGATCTTCATGAATAATCTTCATTTGTTTAGAGCATTTCTCCTTAAAATTGTCCAATTTTGAGTCCATTTTGTCTAGTTTTATCGATAGTTCTTGGATATTTCTGAGTAAGGATTGTAATTATTTTTTACAAGTTGTTTCTTGGTGATTAGACTTGGACAGGCTCATTTTCCAAAACAGTGATGAGAGAAATATTCTGAGTAATTTTTGACAGGAAAAAAAACAAAATTCAGAGACATTTTTAAATACAATTCTAGAAGATACTAAGTAGTATCAAATTACATGACAAAATCTTGTTAGGATTTTTTTTTTTGAGTAAAAAAATCTTGTCATAAATAGTTTAAAGTGATAGAGCTTGGCCACACCACCAGGTTTATGATGACAATATACATATATGAGTGATTGTGTATTGTAGATTGTAGACATAAGATATAATATTTCACATATTTCCATATTAGAATAAATTGTAAGACTTGTCTCATTTAGCAGTTCCTATTAGCCACCAGTGGTCATCTTACTGTAAGGTCTAATTACAGGGAAGGCAGAATACAAAAAAAGAAAGGTGATGATGTGGGATTTTAGAAGTGTGGATTATGCTGTGCTGAGGAGATGTTCAAGGATGAGATAGGAGGCTTACAGAAAAATGAAAACATCTGCTGATAGACACCACAGGAAACGGGATATTTTTAAAGAAAGTTTGTTTCGGAGCATTTTCATCCACAAGGGACTCCATCAGAAAACTGATAACTGACTAGAAGACAACTTTATAATGCAAACTGACCAATCAGAAACAACAAACAATAATTAAATTAAGGCAAATAGTAAACCTAAAAGGTAAAAAAAACACTGAATTCACAGAACATACATATAACACAATACAACATAATATGATGTTAAAAACAGTTATAAAAACATTTTATACAAATGGTATCATTCAGGACGGGATATTTATTGGCCTGCATCTTAAGCTGGCACAGTGTTTCTTTTTAAGTAGCTGCTTCTTGAAACAACCCTCCCTAAGATCTACAGGTAAATGCTCTAGACAGCAAAATAGAACTTCTTAAAGGAGCCACATGTTAAGGTGTGTCTATATAAGGCACTGTTGGTATCTTTACTCTTAATAGCATACAAGTGTTTTTTAAGTCTTTGAGATAACTTTCTGAAAGTCATGCTGATGTAAAATGCATCACAATGTAAACAGACAGCAAAGTCAATTAAACTAGTGGTGCTACAACCATAGTGCACTTTAATTCTAATGCTTAGAAGAAACATTGCAGTGTGGAGGGCGTGAAGTTCACTCCTTGAATGATGTTAGTGTGGAGGGCGTGAAGTTAACTCCTAGAATGATGTTAGTGTGGAGGGTGTGAAGTTCACTCCTTGAATGATGTTAGTGTGGAGGGTGTGAAGTTCACTCCTTGAATGATGTTAGTCTGGAGGGTGTGAAGTTCACTCCTTGAATGATGTTAGTGTGGAGGGCGTGACGTTCACTCCTTGAATGATGTTAGTGTGGAGGGCGTGAAGTTAACTCCTTGAATGATGTTAGTGTGGAGGGCGTGAAGTTCACTCCTTGAATGATGTTAATGTGGAGGGCTTGAAGTTCACTCCTTGAATGATGTTAGTGTGGAGGGCGTGAAGTTCACTCCTTGAATGATGTTAGTGTGGAGGGCTTGAAGTTCACTCCTTGAATGACGTTAGTGTGGAGGGAATGAAGTTCACTCCTTGAATGATGTTAGTGTGGAGGGCGTGAAGTTCACTCCTTGAATGATGTTAGTGTGGAGGGCTTGAAGTTCACTCCTTGAATGATGTTAGTGTGGAGGGCGTGAAGTTCACTCCTTGAATGATGTTAGTGTGGAGGGCTTGAAGTTCACTCCTTGAATGATTTTAGTGTGGAGGGCGTGAAGTTCACTCCTTGAATGATGTTAGTGTGGAGGGCTTGAAGTTCACTCCTTGAATGATGTTAGTGTGGAGGGCTTGAAGTTCACTCCTTGAATGATGTTAGTGTGGAGGGCGTGAAGTTCACTCCTTGAATGATGTTAGTGTGGAGGGCTTGAAGTTCACTCCTTGAATGATGTTAGTGTGGAGGGCGTGAAGGTCACTCCTTGAATGATGTTAGTGTGGTGGGCGTGAAGTTCACTCCTTGAATGATGTTAGTGTGGAGGGCTTGAAGTTCACTCCTTGAATGATGTTAGTGTGGAGGGCGTGAAGTTCACTCCTTGAATGATGTTAGTGTGGAGGGCTTGAAGTTCACTCCTTGAATGATGTTAGTGTGGAGGGCTTGAAGTTCACTCCTTGAATGATGTTAGTGTGGAGGGTGTGAAGTTCACTCCTTGAATGATGTTAGTGTGGAGGGCGTGAAGTTCACTCCTTGAATGATGTTAGTGTGGAGGGCGTGAAGTTCACTCCTTGAATGATATTAGTCTGGAGGGTGTGAAGTTCACTCCTTGAATGACGTTAGTGTGGAGGGCGTGACGTTCACTCCTTGAATGATGTTAGTGTGGAGGGCGTGAAGTTCACTCCTTGAATGATGTTAGTGTGGAGGGCTTGAAGTTCACTCCTTGAATGATGTTAATGTGGAGGGCGTGAAGTTCACTCCTTGAATGACATTAGTGTGGAGGGTGTGAAGTTCACTCCTTGAATGATGTTAGTGCGGAGGGCTTGAAGTTCACTCCTTGAATGATGCTAGTGTGGAGGGCGTGAAGGTCACTCCTTGAATGATGTTAGTGTGGAGGGCTTGAAGTTCACTCCTTGAATGATGTTAGTGTGGAGGGCTTGAAGTTCACTCCTTGAATTATGTTAGTGCGGAGGGTGTGAAGTTCACTCCTTGAATGATGTTAGTGTGGAGGGCATGAAGTTAACTCCTTGAATGACGTTAGTGTGGAGGGCGTGAAGTTCACTCCTTGAATGATGTTAGTGTGGAGAGCGTCACGTTCACTCCTTGAATGATGTTAGTGTGGAGGGCATGAAATTCACTCCTTGAATGATGTTATAGTCCTAGTTTACCTATAAACATTGAACTGTAAAATACAAACTACAAAATAATAAAATAGAAAATAGTAGGTAGTCCGCAGTTCAGTAAAAAACGGAGTATAAAGATATTCCATTGTTAACTCAACTGTGGACTGCCTACTATTTTCTTTAGGAAAGGTTTTAGTTTTCCTAGTATTGATTCCTATGTTCATAAAGTTATATTGTGGATGTCCAGGTGACTGATGGGGATTTGGTAACATGGGGGGGATGTTGGTGGGATCTAATAATGTCGGTGAGTACAAGAACGAGGAAGTGCAGAGGCTGAATACTTTGCTTGTCAGGGATTGTAATTAAAGTTTGCATCTCTGTTTATTGTAACTATTTTAGTAACTAGTATGCAATCATGCTCTTTCTGAGATGCCAGTGTGATAAACTTGCTAATGATTTTAGTGTTTTGCCAAGATGTGAACTTCTTTTTGGTAGCAGAAGATGAAAAAGGTAGACAATATACAGGCTGTAAGAGGAGGACTGCTTTGCCTATGACTTTCCTTCCTTCTGGTGAGAGAAGTGGGAGCTTTAATTACATTAAAATAAAAGCTTTCTTACTTTTTCCCCTTAGTTACATTGATGATCTAGCTACATTCCAATATATTTGAAATTTATGGTAACCTTAATAGACTCTTAGTTAGATGTCTTGCTGTCCCGCTTTGGAGGAGTAATGGAAGGTTGTGTCTTTTCCAAAGATCGAGAGAAGGAGATTCCTCTATTTGCTTTTCTTTTTCCCGGTTAGGGGTCGCCACAGTGGATCATCTGTCTGCTCATGATTGGCAGTGGAGTTTTACAGTGTCGAGCTGCCAGCCCAGCACCCAACCTTCCACAGAAGGCACACACATGCACACACTCACACCTAGGGCCAATTTAGAGTGTCCAATCCACCTACTGCATGTCTTTGGGATGAAACTGGAGCACCCGGAGGAAACCCACGCGACCACAGGGAGGACATGCAGACTTCGCACAGAAGGCACCCCAGCCGAGAATTGAACCGAAGAACCTCTTGTTGTGAGGCAGCAATGTTAACCACTGCACCACCATGGCCACGCCATATTTACAATTACAATACAAGGATAAATTCAAGCATTTTTGCATCAGAATCAACTGTCTAAAACATTGCTAGACATTTACCTCAGAAAGTCACATAATATGTATGCAAACAAGAAGCCAATACTATTTCTTATAATTACAGATGACCTGGCGTTGCTAGTGTTTATAAAATGAAGAGGGGATGATGCACTCTTAACATGTATCACATATAGTGCAAGTAATAACAAATGCAGCCAATGATCTGCATATGATTACATAACTTATAAGGCCATAAAAAGTCTTTAGTAAAGCAGTCAAGGGAGCATGAGGGTTAAATTAAGTCCGATTATCAGCAGATGAGTTACAGACAATTCAATTGTTAATTCTGAATCCTATGCTATTTGAGCAGGGCAGTGTTTATTCTGTAAAAAAAATATTTATTAATTTAATTTTGTTTTACTTAATTCATTACATTTTTCTGCCAGAGTAGTGGACTGATCCCAACCATTTCAGGCATATCTTGGGTGTCTCACATAAGATGAAATGCAGCAGGAGTTGTAAATTTAACATTTATCGGTTAACAATGACAACCTGTAGGAGAACAGAATACTGTGAAAAAGGGTTTTGCCTAATCTATAAAGGGGTCTATATTAGAACATCGAAGTTTCAAAACTTCAAATGTTCTAATATCGAACCCTCTTCAGCGAAAGCTGAAAACATTGAACATACAGAACAGCAAATTTTTTTCCTAGGGAAACAATTCACTGTTCCAAAACACATACATATAACACAAGCACACCAAACAAACAGCAATCCACACACATACACCTAAAAATCTTACACCTAACCCTACACTAAACTATACACACACCACTAACTATCCACTTACCTTAACCCAAACCCTAACCCTAAGGTCCGTCACCCGCGCCCTAACCCTAACTCACCTACCCGCCCTAACCCTCATGTCCACACAATCGCACACATACCTGACCCACGCCCTAACCCTAACTCACCTAACCCACCCTAACCCTCACGTCCACACAATTGCACACATACCTAACCCACACCCTAACCCTAAATACCCTAACTCACACTCAGTCGCACACTTACCTGAACCCAACCAGTAACTTTCCACCACATCGCTGAAAATACCAAAGCAACAGAAATGGACAACCAAATTCTTTCCCTAGGAAAAAAATTTGGTTTTCTGTTGCTTTGATATTTTCACCTTTTGCTGAATAGGGTTCAATATTAGAACATTTGAAGTTTTGAAACTTCGATGTTCTAATACAGACCCCTATAAAGTTTCACATCTTAGACAGTAGTGCAAAGAATAGGTTATGCAATTATGTCACGTGTCTGCTACAAATATGTTCATCTGAGTTAATAATTTGGGTTAGTAACTACATTTTAAATATTATTTACAATAAAACTTAGTAATGAAAAACAAAAGAAAATAATTCCAGTTAAAATGACTGGGATTGTGTCAGCCTGGTACAGTAAGCTCATGAATTACCATTAGTTATTACTGTAGTCGTTTTAGATCTGAGTTATAGTAGGTTCTTTAGCACAGGTGTAGGAAGCACTTTCTGTTAGAAGTTCTAGTCGTCTGTGCCTAAATTATGGCAATGACAATCAGTTTCTTATGTTTTTATGGAAGGCATCCCATAGTCTGAGACTTAAATCTGAAAAAGCATGCTCAGTGCTAACTATGTTGTCTGTGGTCATTCTCAGCCTTGAGTAGAACTGATAAAGAGCATTTTATACATAGTTTGGAAGTTAGGACATAGGGTGTCCAGTTGTCCATAGCTTTGTAGATAACTGTTAATAGAAGTATGTCTGACTGTTGATGAATGAATAACCATCTGGCTTATGTTACAAAAGTACACTGGCGTTTGGTTTTGGGAAGAGGAGAATGAAAACCTGTTTTCATTTCTAGGTAAACGGTGATATTTCAGACACACAGCCTAGTTATAGAGAGTCTGTATTCAAGCTGTAACTGCTGTATATTTTTTCTAGTTGCTGTCCTGCATTCAGTGGAGATATGCAACAGCACACTTGAATGTTAATTGGCCCTTTGTATGATAGCAAATATGTTTTGCTTTTTTACTGTATAATACAGTGATGTTCAAGTCTAGGAGAATAAACCATGAAATCACAAATTTTATTTAGTGCTGTTTTGTTGGCAAATAAAACTGAAAGCCCATGTAGCACCTGGCCTTAATGACTGCCTTAGTATAGGCAGTTATTTAAAACTACGTTCCTATACAATTTGAACTAGACAGAGGCTTGGGGAAGTCCTTTTAAGGTTCTTAATGATTTTCATTAGCTTTTTAATGATTTATGTACATTGATTGGTTATGGTATGTCATGTGTTATGTGCTTCATCCTTTTTATGCTATTCTTGTTGTTTTTTAAATATTCTGAAGAAGTTATTTATTATAAACCGACGAAAGCCCTAAATAAAATTTTTTGCTGGGACTCTGTTCATGTTGTTGATTCACTTGTATCTGTTTTTATTTGGTTGTATTCTTGGTTCTTGGTTTTGCTGCTTGTAAATGTTTTATAAAAAACTATAAGAAAGTAAGAGGCAAACCATACTGACTTTCACAAAGTATTAATATATGATACATTTTGAAGCTGTTACTAAACATGCTTTAGCCTATAGGTACTGTGAAGGATAACTGAGGATCTAACCAAAAGGAGAGTTCTTGAAATTTATCTTTGTTGCATAATTACCCCAAAAGGTAATGCTAAAACACAGCGATTTTGAACCTAAGAGTCATATTTAGTTATACCAAACAACACAGACACAGTTTTTATTTTTTTTTTTTAATTTAAAATATGGCACATAGAATTAGAGACCATTTGGCATAATGGTTAAGCCCCCCCCCCATACACAAGGTACAAGTTTCAATCCTGACTTCTGGACAGTGCCTGTTTGGAGTATGCATGTTCTCCCTGTGTCTCTGTGGGGTTCCTCCCACCTCCAAAAACATGTAGAGCATTTCCATCTCATACTGACCAATGAATGGAGTTGTGGGCAGCAGCAGAGTCTCTACATGGTGCCCCATGGGGCGAACAGTTGTACAAACCAAACACTTTGGGCATCTACTGTGCTGTGCAGTTTCCTCAAGATAGCAGAACACGGATCACAGACTGCATGCCATGGCAGGGCTAGCCGCTCAAAAGTATAAAGTATGTCTGTAATTGATTCAGTCGTGTTGACTAATGTCACCAAATGGGCATGGGTATATGCCAGTGATAAATGGGTTGATGACCCAGCCTACTCCGACCTATGTTAATGGCGAGAGGGGTGTGTATGCCGCTATTGGCCAGCATGTGTTGGCCATAAAGCCCAGCAGCCCTGGGTCAATAACCTACTGGTTGTCCAGTGTCCAGTTAGCCAACCTGTGTTACCTGGGATTTCTCTTTTGAGCAAATGCTGGATGTAAACCAATCAACCTGCCAAACATGAACTAAGAATTGGTTGCACTTAATGTCAGTTCACTGAGAGCATGAGGGTTGGGAGTGGATGACAATACCAATAAGGAGGAGAATGGACATCTGATGTATAACCAGGAGACAAGCTGGCATGGCAGTGTAGCAAAGCCACTTGGCTTAAAATCCAGAGTCCACTACTCAGGAGGAGGACATGCTAGAAATGGTGTGGGAACTGGGGTGAGAAAGAGGCTTCAGAAGGCAGTGAGGGATGTCATCAGAATTAGTGACAAACTCATGGCAATCAGACCCCAGCCTAATGATGGGGCAGTTTTCATAATCTCAGCCTATGCCCCACAGCAGGGTTATGATAGTGAAGAGTAGAGTGCATTCAGACAGCAGTTGCAGTACCTACTAGATAACGCAGAAGTCATGAATTGGTGTTGATAATGGGTGACTTGAATGCACATATCAGGGCACACAGAACAGGGTATGAGAACTGCCTGGATCCACGTGGGTGGGGCAACAGGAATAAAGCAGGAGAAGTCATTCTAGACTTTTGTCTAGTAAATGGCTTGATAGTAGCAAGCACATGATTCAGAAAGACAGACAGTCACAAGATCACATACAAGAGTGACCAACATGCAACTCAGGTAGACTTCATCCTAGTAAGGAAAGGGCACTGAGGTAGAATCAATGATTCCAAAGTTATCCCCAGTGAGCCAGTCAGCCCACAGCATAAACCACTGGTTTGCCATGACCAGCTGCACACAGTGGCCAGAGAAGGCTCTAAGGTCAACAGAGACCAGGTTGAAGACCTGGAAGTTGACTGGAGAGAAAGTGCAACAGTTCAAGGAATTACTCAGGGATCTAGCACCCAAGAAGAGGAGGAAATAGGTGGAGTGAAGAAGAATTGCAGCACCTCAAAATACCATGTATGAGGACTACAGAACAGATATGTGTCAAAGCCAGATATGAAAATAAGATGAATAAAGAAAGCTGGTCCAGAAAGTCAAAAGAAAGAAGAATTACAGGAAAAAGTCAGATATATAAAATATGGACCAGACTAGGAAGGAATACTAGACCGCTAACCAAGCGGCTAAGAAAGGAGTTGCAATGACAAAGACCAGGGCATCAGAGGCACTCTAGAAGCTTCTGGAAAGTGACTCAGTGGATGGCCCAAAGAAACAATATTAGCTTGCAAGGCAAAGACAGAAAGATAAAGAGGATAGTCAGACACCCTTCATAAAGGATGCCAGCAACAACCTGCTCACCAGTCCACAGGAACTCAAAGGCAGATAGAAGGAGTACTTCTTGTGGCTTCTGAATGAAGAAAACTCCACAGAGGCTGTACTGCCCCAGACATAGCCCATGGTAAGAGAAGAAGAGGATCCCACCCTAGAAGAAGTAAGAACAGCACTAAGGAAAATGAAATCAGAGGAAAGCAGCAGGCTCAGATGAGGCCACCGCAGACAGGATAACACTAAGGAATGTCAGGGAAAGCAGCAAGCTCAGATGAGGCCCCCGCAGACAGGATAACACTAAGGAATGTCAGGGAAAGCAGCAAGCTCAGATGAGGCCCCCGCAGACAGGATAACACTAAGGAATGTCAGGGAAAGCAGCAGGCTCAGATGAGGCCACCGCAGATATGACCAAGATGCTGGATGAGATGGGGAGGAATGGCCTCTGAGGGTATTCATAATAGTGTAGAGAGAAAGGCATATCCCAGATGACTGGAGAATAAACATACTAGTGCCAGTACTCAAGAACAAAGAGGACATCCACAGCTGTGGGCTGTATAGAGGTATCTGTTTATGCAGATCATTGGTATCTCCTGTCACATTGCATGAAGGTTCTGGAGAGGGTGATTTATAAACAGATATGCAGAGTAGTAGAAAGTAAGATGGGAGATGAGCAGTTTGGATTCCAATCAGGATGCAGCAGGACTAATCGGATGTTTGCAGTGAGGCAGATAGTTGAGAGGAGGCTAAAGATGAGGAAGGAATCCAACTGGGCATTCCTAGATTTGGAGAAAGCATATGACAAGATCCCAAGAAAGCTGATTTGGGCAGTCCTGCAGTGGTTCAGAATCCCAGAAACACTGGTAGAATTAGTGCAGGCTATGTATAAAGACCCAGTAACTCAAGTATGAACAATGTTTGGTCTCACAGAGGGGTTCCCATTGGGAGAGGGAGTGCATCAGTGTTCAGCTCTGTACATACTGGTGATGGATTATATTAGCAAACAGTTCAGAGGGGAGAGATCAACAAAGTTACTGTATGCAGATGATGTGGCAGTACAAGCGGACTCTGAGCAAGAACTTCAGCAAAGGATAGGGGAATAGAATGCAAAACTAGAGGCACATGGAATGAAACTAAGCACAGATAATGTCACTCGTCTGATCAGGATAAAACAGAGGAACATTCATGGGTTCTGTTCAGGCAGCTTTATTATACACAAACATGTCAGGAATGAGGCTTTGTAACTTAAGTTTATAAACAAGCTGACTGTCACACTCATATTTGTTAACATGTTAACACTCTGGCTGTTCTCTCAAAATGACACTGCTCCTTGCACGTTCACAGTATTTATATGCACGTGCAACATCTGGAAATGCTTCTTAAAGTATATACACATGCTCTGATCTACAGATAAGACAGTGGTAATGACAGAAAATTGGGGAAATCAGAAACAGCTGAGAATTGAGATAGAAGGGGAGATAGTGGAATAGATTAACAATTTAATGCATCTGGGTGGGGTGGTTGAGGAGAGGTGAAATTTAAATGAAGAGGTCAAAGCTAGAGTCAGAGGGGCTGCAGCCAACTGTTAGAGAGTGTCAGGGGTAGTCTAAGGCAAAAGAATGTCAAAGAAGCTGAAAAGTAAGGTATACAAAACAGTGGTGTGACCCATGCTATGTATGGTACAGAAACCTGGGCAGTAAAGGCAGAGCAGATGAGGACGCTAGAGGTGATGGAAATGAAGTGCCTGAGAAAGGTGGTAGGATGCACACTTTTGGACAGACAAAGAAATAAGGACATAAGAGCAGAAGCCAAAGTAGCTCCAGTTGCAGAAAAGATCAAAGAGAACCGATTATGGCAGTTTGAGCACAAGTGCACAAAAGCAGAAGACAATCTGGTGAGGATTTGTGACAGACAGGAAGACGGTAAGATGAAACAAGGGGTTGCAGCAAAGAGGTGGATGGATTGTGTGAGAAAAGATCTGCGACAGTCAGGCATGAGTGTCAAGGAAGGCAGGAGTGTGGCATCGAATCAGGAGAGATGGTGACAGTTAACACGACACCCCGACCCCATGTAGAAAATGGGAACAGGGGACTGATGATGATGATGATGAATCAGGACATAGAGGACCTCCAAACACTAGACCCATCTCAGATTGCATTCATCAAGGGCAGCTCATGCGTACTCAACCTGATTTTTTTGAAAATAAATGAAAACAAAAAGCTACACTCTGTATACCTGGACCTGGCGAAAGCTTTTGACAAAATTCCCCACTCAGGTACAGTAGAAAAGCTAAATAAAGTGGTAATAAACCTCTGTGGCATCCATTGCATTGCCAGCTGACTCACAGATAGGATGCAAATAATCAAAATAGGGAAAGTTACCTCCACAAAGACATCAGTCACCAGTGGAGTCCCCAAGGGTTCTGTGCTGGAACCTCTCCTGTTTGGCATCTGCTTTTCTGAAGTAAGCATGAATACCAAAGGGTTCTGGCTGACTAAGTTTGCAGATGACTGCAAGCTAGGAGCAGTTATTGAATCACAAAATGATTTGGCCATCCTGCACTGAAGTTTATCTCAAATAAAGGACTGCTGTCAAAATCATAGTCAGAAACTAAAAGCCAAACAATGCAGTTTTGTATCCTTTGAGAGATCATCTACCCCAGAGACCTACCACATTGAAAATACACCCCTATGAGTTAACCCAGTTATTCAGGATTTGGGAATCTATGTGGACAGTGACATAACTTTTGACCAACATGCATCTGTTGTAAGAAAGTCATTCCATATTGCACAACTTATAAACAAAAGGATTGTATCTAGATCTAAGGATGTCATTGTCTGCCATCATTTACCAATCATTGAATATAATACCCCTCTGGCATGTATTTGTCCAGACACACACAACAACTGGAACACCAACAGAGATACCTTAGTAAAAGGATACAAGGTCTAAACAACTCACTACTTGGTATCCTACAGACTGCTAAGGGATGACCTGTGTCTGGCATTCAAGGCATCCTCTGACCTATTACAGATGGATTTACTGGACATCAGCAAGTCGTATGTCATCAGAAATAGTCTAGGGATCTAGACCTCTTCTGCAACGTCAACAGAACAGTTTGGAGGGACAGGTATATTTTGCAGAGGATATCACTGCTATGGAACAGACTCCCCATTCATCCCTGTCCATTTTCAAGCATAACTTAGATCTATGGATGGGAGGTAGAAAATGTATCCCTGGACTGCCCTCTGTACTACTAATGGGCAGATGCAGCTCAAAAATGATTTATCCCATGCATGTGTCCCCCTCCAATTATGTATGGCACGATCCCAGTTATTCTCATTTATATAATTACTGACCATGGTATGGGTAAGGCCCAGTTATTCACATTATATATAATTACTGACCATGGGATGGGTAAGGCCCCAGTTATTCTCATTTATATAATTACTGACCATGGGATGGGTAAGGCCCCAGTTATTCACATTATATATAATGATTGACCATGGTATGGGTAAGGCCCCAGTTATTCTCATTTATATAATTATTGACCATGGGAATGGTAAAGCCCCAGTTATTCTCATTTATATAATTATTGACCATGGGATGGGTAAGGCCCCTGTTATTCTCATTTATATAATTACTGACCATGGTATGGGTAAGGCCCAGTTATTCACATTATATATAATTACTGACCATGGGATGGGTAAGGCCCCAGTTATTCTCATTTATATAATTACTGACCATGGGATGGGTAAGGCCCCTGTTATTCACATTTATATAATTACTGACCATGGGATGGGTAAGGCCCCAGTTATTCTCATTTATATAATTACTGACCATGGTATGGGTAAGGCCCAGTTATTCACATTTATATAATTATTGACCATGGGATGGGTAAGACCCCAGTTATTCTCATTTATATAATTACTGACCATGGTATGGGTAAGGCCCAGTTATTCACATTATATATAATTACTGACCATGGGATGGGTAAGGCCCAGTTATTCACATTTATATAATTATTGACCATGGGATGGGTAAGGCCCCAGTTATTCTCATTTATATAATTACTGACCATGGTATGGGTAAGGCCCAGTTATTCACATTTATATAATTACTGACCATGGGATGGGTAAGGCCCCAGTTATTCTCATTTATATAATTACTGACCATGGTATGGGTAAGGCCCAGTTATTCACATTTATATAATTACTGACCATGGGATGGGTAAGGCCCCAGTTATTCTCATTTATATAATTACTGACCATGGGATGGGTAAGGCCCCTGTTATTCACATTTATATAATTACTGACTATGGGATGGGTAAGGCCCCTTTCATTCACATTTATATAATTACTGACCATGGGATGGGTAAGGCCCCTGTTATTCTCATTTATATAATTATTGATCATGGTGTGGGTAAGGCCTCAGTTATTCACATTATATATAATGATTGACCATGGGATGGATAAGGCCACGGTTATTCTCATTTATATAATTACTGACCATGGGATGGGTAAGGCCCCTGCTATTCTCATTTATATAATTATTGACCATGGGATGGGTAAGGCCCCTGTTATTCTCATTTATATAATTATTGACCATGGGATGGGTAAGGCCCCTGTTATTCTCATTTATATAATTACTGACCATGGGATGGGTAAGGCCCAGTTATTCACATTATATATAATTACTGACCATGGGATGGGTAAGGCCCAGTTATTCACATTTATATAATTATTGACTATGGGATGGGTAAGGCCCCAGTTATTCACATTTATATAATTACTGACCATGGTATGGGTAAGGCCCAGTTATTCACATTTATATAATTACTGACCATGGGATGGGTAAGGCCCCAGTTATTCTCATTTATATAATTACTGACCATGGGATGGGTAAGGCCCATGTTATTCACATTTATATAATTATTGACCATGGGATGGGTAAGGCCCCAGTTATTCTCATTTATATAATTACTGACCATGGTATGGGTAAGGCCCTGTTATTCACATTTATATAATTATTGACCATGGGATGGGTAAGGCCCCAGTTATTCTCATTTATATAATTACTGACCATGGTATGGGTAAGGCCCAGTTATTCACATTTATATAATTACTGACCATGGGATGGGTAAGGCCCCAGTTATTCTCATTTATATAATTACTGACCATGGGATGGGTAAGGCCCCTGTTATTCACATTTATATAATTACTGACCATGGGATGGGTAAGGCCCCTTTCATTCACATTTATATAATTACTGACCATGGGATGGGTAAGGCCCCTGTTATTCTCATTTATATAATTATTGATCATGGTGTGGGTAAGGCCTCAGTTATTCACATTATATATAATGATTGACCATGGGATGGATAAGGCCACGGTTATTCTCATTTATATAATTACTGACCATGGGATGGGTAAGGCCCCTGTTATTCTCATTTATATAATTATTGACCATGGGATGGGTAAGGCCCCTGTTATTCTCATTTATATAATTATTGATCATGGGATGGGTAAGGCCCCTGTTATTCTCATTTATATAATTACTGACCATGGGATGGGTAAGGCCCCTGTTATTCTCATTTATATAATTATTGACCATGGGATGGGTAAGGCCTCAGTTATTCACATTATATATAATGATTGACCATGGGATGGATAAGGCCACGGTTATTCTCATTTATATAATTACTGACCATGGGATGGGTAAGGCCCCTGTTATTCTCATTTATATAATTATTGACCATGGGATGGGTAAGGCCCCTGTTATTCTCATTTATATAATTACTGACCATGGGATGGGTAAGGCCCCTGTTATTCTCATTTATATAATTATTGACCATGGGATGGGTAAGGCCCCTGTTATTCTCATTTATATAATTACTGACCATGGGATGGGTAAGGCCCCTGTTATTCTCATTTATATAATTACTGACCATGGGATGGGTAAGGCCCCTGTTATTCTCATTTATATAATTATTGACCATGGTATGGGTAAGGCCCCAGTTATTCACATTTATATAATTATTGACCATGGTGTGGGTAAGGCCTCAGTTATTCACGTTATATATAATTATTGACCATGGGATGCGTAAGGCCCCAGTTATTCACATTATATATAATTACTGACCATGGGATGGGTAAGGCCCAGGTTGTTCACATTATATATAATTACTGACCATGGGATGGGTAAGGCCCAGTTATTCACATTTATATAATTACTGACCATGGGATGGATAAGGCCCCAGTTATTCACATTATATATAATGATTGACCATGGGATGGATAAGGCCACGGTTATTCTCATTTATATAATTATAGACCATGGGATGGGTAAGGCCTCAGTTATTCACATTATATATAATTATTGACCATGGGATGGGTAAGGCCCCAGTTATTCACATTATATATAATTACTGACCATGGGATGGGTAAGGCCCAGGTTGTTCACATTATATATAATTACTGACCATGGCATGTGTAAGGCCCAGTTATTCACATTTATATAATTACTGACCATGGGATGGATAAGGCCACGGTTATTCTCATTTATATAATTATTGACCATGGGATGGGTAAGGCCCCAGTTATTCACATTATATATAATTATTGACCATGGGATGGGTAAGGCCCAGGTTGTTCACATTATATATAATTACTGACCATGGGATGGGTAAGGCCCAGTTATTCACATTTATATAATTACTGACCATGGGATGGATAAGGCCACGGTTATTCTCATTTATATAATTATTGACCATGGGATGGGTAAGGCCCCAGTTATTCACATTATATATAATTATTGACCATGGGATGGGTAAGGCCCCAGTTATTCACATTATATATAATTACTGACCATGGGATGGGTAAGGCCCCATTTATTCCCATTTGTAATAATATATAATTATTGCCCATGGGATGGGTAAGGCCCCTGTTATTCACATTATATATAATTATTGCCCATGGGATGGATAAGGCCCCAGTTATTCTCATTTATATAATTATTGACCATGGGACCATGGGACCATGGGAGGGGTAAGCCCTAGTTATTCACATTATATAAGTATTGACCATGGGATGGGTAAGACCCCAGTTATTCACATTATATATAATTATTGACCATGGGATGGGTAAGACCCCAGTTATTCATATTATATATAATTACTGACCATGGGATGGGTAAGGCCCAGGTTGTTCATATTATATATAATTATTGACCATGGGATGGGTAAGGCCCCAGTTATTCTCATTTGTAATAATATATAATTATTGACCATGGGATGGGTAAGGCCCCTTTCATGCACATTTATATAATTACTGACCATGGGATTGGTAAGGCCCCAGTTATTCTCATTTATATAATTATTGACCATGGGATGGGTAAAGCCCCAGTTATTCACATTTATATAATTATTGACCATGGGATGGGTAAGACCCCTTTCATTCACATTTATATAATTATTGACCATGGGATGGGTAAGGCCCCAGTTATTCACATTTATATAATTATTGACCATGGGATGGGTAAGGCCCCTTTCATTCACATTTATATAATTATTGACCATGGGATGGGTAAGGCCCCAGTTATTCTCATTTATATAATTACTGACCATGGGATGGGTAAGGCCCCAGTTATTCTCATTTATATAATTACTGACCATGGGATGGGTAAGGCCCCAGTTATTCTCATTTATATAATTACTGACCATGGGATGGGTAAGGCCCCAGTTATTCTCATTTATATAATTACTGACCATGGGATGGGTAAGGCCCCAGTTATTCTAATTTATATAATTATTGACCATGGGATGGGTAATGCCCCAGTTATTCTCATTTATATAATTATTGAACTTGGGATGGCTAAGGCCAATCTTTAACCAAATGGGATGGGGTTATTTCGGGCACAAAAGGGGAAATCAGCTAGGCTTAAACTGGCCCACAAGGACAACTACTGTAGTACTTACCTATGCATTTATGAACCTATTTTGTTCTAACGATTAGACTCTTAGACTGAAAGTGATGATTTATCTGAAGAAACTTGCATACCAG
The DNA here is from genome assembly GCF_019279795.1 of Protopterus annectens. Classification (NCBI taxonomy): domain Eukaryota; kingdom Metazoa; phylum Chordata; order Ceratodontiformes; family Protopteridae; genus Protopterus; species Protopterus annectens. Next base: position 56,848,769 of record NC_056729.1, read on the forward strand.
CCTGCAAGAGCTTTTCCCAGATTCACTTTTGAATTGTCTGTCGGCCCTTCCATACAGCCGTATCCACCTTTATCCTAACATCTTCATGCACAATTTTTTTCCATGTCTCCATATCCTTCGTCCTATGATAAGCTGCCTTCTTTTCACTTTAACAAGGTTTATTTTTGTTCATTTAGCCAAGGAACTTGTATTTTTGTAATGTTTTCTCTGCTAGTATAGTTTGCTTTCTGTGCCCCTCTTTACTTATCTGTCAGTTCCTCAACATTTGCATTTTTCTTTAATTTCTTTCACTGGGCCTTCTTCCCTACTTTGCAGATAATTCATATTTTAAAGCCTTATAGCTGTGTTGCTCAGGGACTGTATATCATAGAGTTACACAACCCCTTAGGGCTGCCCGATGTTATTGAGCCAGCAGTTGTCTGAGAGGTGCAGGCCCAGTACATTACTGGTTCTTCACAGTGTCATCACCTACCTAAGTCTTAAGGCCTTATTCCATCAGTCTGATTGCATAGATCAGCACTTCACAATTTATCTCTGTAAAGCAGAGCTCTCTATTAACTATGTCTTACCTTCACCCAGCACCTGATTGCTGATAAGTTCGAATAAATGCCATAACCTTACCATTTTTAGCAACAATTTTTCCTCATTTTTCCATGTCAGTCAATAATATCCCTCACAGTACAAGGGAAGTTAGCTTAAACAGAATGCTTTCTAAGGACTAATATTTCTGCTTTTTTTACCCAGTTAAGAAGTATATGGCAGAAATTTCTTTCTTTCCTGAGTGACACTGGAGCTTCTTCTGGATAACTGAATTGCTCACATTTATACACTGTGCCATGAACAGAGACATAACTCGACCCTGTAGTTCCTGTAGCAGCCTTAACGCTCTGTGTTATGCTGCCAAAAAGCCTGCAACAGCCCCAGTGTGTTATGCTTTCTTTGTAAAATCAATGAAAAACAGTTAGTGAAGTGTAATTCTGCTTTAGAGGCAGTTTTCATCATTGCAGTCATGGCTGGGTGGGGGTGGGTGTGCATCAAAACAGCAGAACTGCCATCAAAACAATGGGTATGCATAACCATTTGTGGGTTTATGTGTGTGTTTGTCTTTTCCCAGATCACCACCTTATATACCAAATACCCTTTCTACTCTGCAGCAAAAATATTTTTTTTCCTTACTCTGTTGAAAAGTACACTTTGTTCCTGTCCATCACGTCCTATTAAGCATGCTGATGTTGAAAGGATGGTTGTAGATAAGGACATATTGATCCATCTAGTGTAACCACTTTCATCTTACTTACAGAATTTCTGCCTTAACATGCACGTGTTCAGATACTCTTGTGAAGTTTTTGCATTCTGTTTCACATGACATAGTAAACAAACTCAGACCTTTAATTAAATGAAGTAGTTATTAATTTTTAGTAAAACAAATGTATGTTGCATCTACTTTCAAGCATAAAACACAAATAATCTTGCTGAAGAATCATAACAATGCCGTGCTGATTCTTTCTCATGATCTAGCCCCCCTTCCCCCTACCCAGTCTGCTCGTAAACAATCTTGGGGATGCCACTTTTTTGGCAGTTATGAAAGCATTAATGCACAACAGGAAGTGGTATGATATATGATGAATGCACACCCACATGAGTAATGAGGCATGCGGCCTGTTCATAATGCCCAGAAATGTGTTTATCACATACTATTCCACATCCCAATAAACTGCAGCAAACTCTGATTTTCTTAAATCTGTAAAGTAAGACAATACGCATGTAGTTACATCTGTAACTGCCATCCTCCAGTAAAATAGACACACACACGCACACACATGTGCGCACACACACACACACACACACACACACACACACACACACACACACACACACACACACACACACACACACACACACACACACACACACACACACACACACACACACACACACACACACACACACACACACACTAAAATCTATGCGTCTCATAATGAGCTCGCTAAAGTAATGTAACCCTTAAAAAATTGAGTTAAATATCAAAGCCAAGTAATCTTTTAGAAAAGACCCTACCAATGGTTACCTCTGAACTGTCAAGATTTTTGCGGAATGTCCAGATTTCTGCTTCATATTTTTCATCTGTTCTGCATAACATTTATGATTTTCTAGCACATCACATCACTGAGGCTTGAAATCACTAAATAATAACAGACATTTGAGTTTCAGACTTCATATCCTTCAGAAAAATGCATGCTAACACAAAGCATGTTTTTCTAGCAACTTTCTAAGTTTATAATTGCAATATTTAAAATCTGTCCCTATTTTGGGCCTTTGTTCCCCACTATTATAGGCTTGTTCAGATTTCTTGTGGAAAGAGTTTGCCAGGTGTGCCTACCATTCATGAAGAACATGTGACTTCCATCAGTTTTTCTTAAGGTGCTATACTTCTGTAGAAGAAATAACACTTTCTAATGCTGTTAGTGGTTTTATGATATCAGACTGTATACCAAGCCACAAGATCCTGAAACAATTTTATTTTTATTCCTTGAACATTGTAAGTATCTAGTAAATCTTAAAAGAGAGACAGTCTTTTTTCTAACCAGACTTAGAAAGGATTCATAAGAATTCCACCAACTAAAGGAGGCCACCATGTTTAGATGTAGCTTATGAGACTTAGTTGTATGTACCAGTCTCACAGTATGGGCCGGCCAGTTAACTCGTCTGCAGCAAATTCTGCCTTTTGAAAATTCTAGGCTAAGGTGTATTCTGGGAGAGGGTAATGCCACAAGTTCAAGACCTAATTGCTTGTTTGACATTCTCCAGTACCATCCACTATGAAGGGAATATTGCACTTAGCAAACCAACAATCCCCATTATTGCAATTTAATTTTTTGTATTTACATTTAACTGTGTTTTCTTGCAAAGTATTTCATCATTATTTTATTTCCTCATTATTTTCGGTACGCTAGGTGTTGTATGCTTTCCACACAGCCACATACACAGATAATGGTTTGCATTTTTTTAATTGTTAACATTACCTTCTTCATAGAGTGCTGATAGTGCAGCCAGATATATTAATTAATGAAATGTTAAGCATTGATCAAGAAATACAATGCAACAAAAGCAATGTCACTGTTTCCTATTAGGTAACCACAAAGTTTTGATGTGGTTGTCAAATCTCATTCCTTCTCCCTGTTCTGTACTGCATGTTGTTGTAATCCTGACTGCTGGAGAACTGATGGTATAATTTTATAAGTATTCCAGCTTTCTGAAAGTTTATTTTATTTATACTTCATCCCTGTAAGCTCTTGTGCTGCTGGTAACAATACCACCTTGTTTAATTACTCTAAGTGCTGCAGTTCATGCTTATGGAAGACACACGTCCACTGTGGTATTGACATGTCCACTGTGGTACTGACACGTCCACTGTGGTACTGACATGCCCACTGTGGTGCTGAAGCTAATGAATGCTAAAGTGACTATATCAATGTTTTAGTGCGCTTCCCTGAGCTTATACTTGTAAAACTGATGTTGAGTGTTTTACAGTGTCCTACTTTAAATCATTTCTTGGCCTTGCTCTTATGCTTGCAGTCATCTGTGTCATATAGTTAAAGTGCCCTGAGAGGTATATGAAAGGTGTGATGAAAAACAACAATGATTCCAGTAGGAAAATTTATTACTGAAACAGGTGTGCCAGATAACCCAGGCAAGATGGATGCTTAATCCCAAAGCTCTGGACAAAGTCAGTAAGAAAATTAAAAAAAAACAAGGTTCCCAGGATAAAAAGGTGCAAGATAAGTGAGCAAGAACATAAAGAGGAACAGATGACGCCTTTAAAATGGCATCCAAAGAAGAATAGCTGCATTTTGTTCCAAAAGCCAGTGATTGTAGCAGAGGATGTTGGAACAGTGAGAGGCAGAATGGAGGACCAGCAGCCAAGCAGTGAAGAAACTAAAAGTGCTGCTTGACCTGGAGGAAGATAAACATGACTGACAGCAGAGGCGTTAAATGCAAAAATAAGAGAACCAGAGATACTTACAAAGAAACAGACTGAGAAGCTGGATGATCTGGAAAATAGATCCAGAAGGTGCAATATATCATTCCCTGGCATACAGGAAAGAGTACTGCAATATGCAATTCATTGCCATACACAAAGGAATACCGCAATATACAATTCACAGGTATTAACAAAAGAATAGCTGGAGAGGGAATAGTCAGTGAATGAATTGCTACAGGAATTATCACAGATCACAGGCACAATTATAGAGTGCATTTTCAGACTGGAGAGAAGATACTGAAAGAGTAAGAAATGACTAAGACAGGTGCTTATGCACCTGCATTCCCATAAAGCTAAGGAATCGATCCTAAGGCAAGCATGACTGCTGAGAACAGAAACAAGGAAATAAGTTAAGAGAGACAGAGCATGCTTTAGTGAGTGTTACAGAGACATTTACACAGAACAAGAAGTTACACAAGAAAGACAAAATTGGGAAAACTCCAGAAAAGGAATGGAACTGCAACGACTGCAGAAAGAAGTTTTAAACGAGGCTGTTCCTAAAATGAAGGGAAAAAGTTGTAGGCCAGATGAATTTCCCAAGAGTTCTACAAGTGAGTAGGGGAGAGATGTGATAGGTGCTGATTGAAGAGTGTTAAGGGATATAAGAATCAAGGGGTAATCTCAAACAGCATGAGACTGGCAAGGGTAACATTAATATCAAATGGGAATAGAGACAGAACCAAAGTATACAGGTATCAACTTCATTAATGCAGATATAAACACACTGGCCAAAGTACTAGCAAGAACGTTAGACCTGATCCCATAACTGGTAGTACAAGAAAATCATAATGGATTTATAAAAATAGGAAGGTCAGAACAAAATTGGTGGAAACTAGCAGAGGTCATCTATAGAGCAGAAGACAGCATGAGAAAAGATGGGTGTGACATCCTATCAATATCCCACCGAACTGCCACCAATATGTGATGTCCCCTACTGTCCTGGGTCAGTAACTAAGGAACTTCAATCCTCACTACTGACTCTAGTGTAAGACCATCACTTAAACAGGACTACATTTTCACAATTTTCCCTAACAGCACAACAGGAACACACTCTATAACCCGGGACTGAACTGTATACTTCCACCAACTCCTAATGTAACTCCTTATTACACACTTCAGAGCAATGTGTCCCAGTTTAAGACCTCTGATACACTCACACTTAAATAAATTAAATCTCACACATCTAAACCCTTCTGGAAAAGCCTGACATGGATTTTCAGCTGTGCCTCTTCCCCCAAATGATATAGTAAAATGCTACCACCAGTTAGAGCATTTATATGCCCTTTCAAATGGTGTCCAGTTATTAAAATTAGATATCAAAACAAGTGGTAGCATATGACCAAAAAACAGCCAAGCTTTTGGAGTGGCCCAGGAATTATTAAAGCAGGTATAAACACTCTCAAATCACTAAAGAATATACTAATTGGCCAGCTACAATGTAAGATAATAAAAATATATTTAATAATGAGCAAAATGATTAAAAAATGTAAAACAGTAATTTCAATAAACAAACAGAATTCAATCACCAGGAAAAGGAAATTAATACTGAAGGAAAGAAATCCAACATTTAGAAAAACTCTGACTAATTCACTATAATTTCCTATCTAACTGAAGAACACTATCCCTGATCTAAACTAAATATTACAACAGAGCAAAGGTAGGCTTACAGTTCTTGGTGAGTCCTTTGGGTATCCACTGCTCAGTGCAACTGTGAACTGTGAGCTCAAAACTGCTATGAACACAACTGTGAACTGAACTCAGCTGAATACAATAACTATTCAACTTGTCTTCAGCAGGCTGTTTTATAAACTAAGATAACTGTGTTAACTGTTCCAGTTCTTATTTTCATTTCAGTGTTTGAAAATCAGCAAACAGCTGTTGAAAGTTCTGTCCTGTCATCAGTCCCTGAAAGCAAACACAGAGCATCTAAACACATTCTGATAACATCATGTGTATTTCAGCTGACTCTGAGACAGTCTGCATTTAGAATCTCCTGTACAAACATGAGCAGTTAGACATGTGACAGAACATTGTTCAGCTCTTTAAACATCCTGTACAAACCGTTTCAATCAACATTTAAGAACTTATTTACAATATCATAGCTAGTTATGCTGGCATACAACATACAGGTTAATATAAAACGATTTACAATACTTCAGCCAGACATTCTGGCAAAAATGACAGTGTCCAATTTCTTAACAATGGGGATTGTACTTTTTGATTTACAAAAAGCTTTTAACACATTGGTGTCTTATGGGAAGTGATGAAGAAAAATGGGATAGGAGAGCAGTTCTCCAGGTGAGTGCTAACAATCTAGAATAGACGAGAAATAGAGACTGTAGTTAATGGCGATGGGTTCAGGTTGGTAGAGTTGAGCATGGGAGTGAGACAGGGGTGCCCACTATCACCCAGACTGTTTATACTCATAATGGAAGAGAGAGCAATGTGATTCTAAGGGGAAAATCGGATGAACTGAGGAAGATGTGGTAGGCTGACCAAGTTCTAGATAACTGTATGCTGTTGTTAGAAGATATAGAAGCAGCCCTAGCAACAAAACGCCATGTTTATGAGACCTTTCAACCAACCTCAAGCCTGTACTGCTATAAGAAGGGGAAGGTAAAAGGAAGAGAAGGAGGATACAAGCGAATTCTCTACATACATAGGGTTGTGTGTGAGTTCAACCACAAACATAGATCATAGAGATAACTCCGCAGGAAATTAGAGCAAACTGAGAACAACACTGAAGAGCAGAGGGAAGGAAACCTTCACATTATTAGGGAGGATGAATGTGCTCAAAAGAACATTTGTCTTAATGCTGCATCAGCTAAGGAACATTCAACTTAACCCAGTGGGCAGAAATCTGCAAACACTGCAGAAAGAGATAAAAGATTGGATGGGAAGGTGAAAAGGGAGGAGGAGAAGATGAAGTATACCAAGTGCAGACAAAAGGAACAGGTGATGAGGACTCCCACGTATTCCCTGACCTGCACTAAACAGAGACACAGAAATTAGCAGCAGAAGACACAGAAAGAGATGGAGACAGAGACTGGAGAGAAAATGCCAGGAAGAAAAATGAGAGTACAATGTAAGAGCTATGAAACATCAATTGAGAGAAATGGAAAAGAGTACTGCAGATAAACTACCACATGCAAATGATTTGTGATACAGAACCCTATGCTGATATTGTTATACAGATGGTGTCAAACGTGTAAAAGACTGATGAAAGAGAGAAGTAAAGACAATAGTGCTGGAGATGTGGGAAGCAGAGGCAGGAATGATGCATTGTTCTAAGGATGGCAATGGGAAAGAAGACATGGAAAAAGGCATTGGGGATACAGAAGGTCATATTTCACAAGGAAGTGTAAAATTCATTAGCTTTCTGTATATGGAGGATACAGTAGGAAGGAGGACAGTGGGAGGACAGGGTGCTAATGATGCAGAGGGTCCCAAGACACCTGAGATCAAAAGTATTATCACCAAAAAATGGAAAAAGGCTCAAAAGTTATTGGAACAAGACCTGCACAAAAAAATCACAGATATATGCAAAATATAGCAAAAACTGGTCAAGATGAGGCAGAATGGAAGGAGGTGGTGTAATACTGCTGCTTCCTGACTAATAACAGGAAACAGGATAAAAGGAGAAAGCACTGTACAAATGGACTTTTGAGGGACAGTGTAAAAAGAGAGCAGAAAGTGGATATGGGTAACCACTAATCAGAAGAAAGGCATATTATTTTTAGGATCACATGGGAACGTATTTTTGTTTGATGAAAATTAATAATAAAAGGTGCCACAAGACTGTGCCTTTGGCTGGAACACTGATCTTGGAATTCTATGTGGCCACCGTATGTCTTGCTGCACTAGCAGTAAGCTAAACACGTCACTGAATTTGTACTGCACCACATGTAATAACACGATTCGAGCTAAACACGTCACTGAATTTGTACTGCACCACATGTAATAACACGATTCGAGCTAAACACGTCACTGAATTTGTACTGCACCACATGTAATAACACGATTCGAGCTAAACACGTCACTGAATTTGTACTGCACCACATGCAATAAAATGGTTCAAGCTAAACACGTCACTGAATTTGTACTGCACCACATGCAATAAAATGGTTCAAGCTAAACACACATCACTGAATTTGTACTGCACCACATGCAATAAAATGGTTCAAGCTAAACACACATCACTGAATTTGCATCGCACCACATGTAATAAAATTATTCGAGTTAAACACACATCACTAAATTTGCATTGCACCACATGTAATAAAATGATTCAAGCTAAACACACATCACTGAATTTGTACTGCACCACATGTAATAACATGATTCAAGCTAAACACGTCACTGAATTTGTACTGCATCACATACAATAAAATGGTTCAAGCTAAACACACATCACTGAATTTGTACTGCACCACATGTAATAACATGATTCAAGCTAAACACGTAACTGAATTTGTACTGCACCACATGTAATAACATGATTCAAGCTAAACACGTAACTGAATTTGTACTGCACCACATGTACTAAAATGATTTGAGCTAGACACATATCACTGAATTTGTACTGCACCACATGTAATAAAATAATTCGAGCTAAACACGTAACTGAATTTGTACTGCACCACATGTAATAAAATGATTCGAGCTAAACACATATCACTGAATTTGTACTGCACCACATGTAATAAAATGATTCCAGCTAAACACACGTCACTGAATTTGTACTGCACCACATGTAATAACATGATTCAAGCTAAACACGTAACTGAATTTGTACTGCACCACATGTAATAACATGATTCAAGCTAAACACGTAACTGAATTTGTACTGCACCACATGTAATAACATGATTCAAGCTAAACACGTAACTGAATTTGTACTGCACCACATGTACTAAAATGATTTGAGCTAGACACATATCACTGAATTTGTACTGCACCACATGTAATAAAATAATTCGAGCTAAACACGTAACTGAATTTGTACTGCACCACATGTAATAAAATGATTCGAGCTAAACACATATCACTGAATTTGTACTGCACCACATGTAATAAAATGATTCCAGCTAAACACACGTCACTGAATTTGTACTGCATCACATGTAATAAAATGATTCAAGCTAAACTCATCACTGAATTTGTACTGCATCACATGTAATAAAATGATTTGAGCTAACACATCACTGAACTTGTACCGCACCATGTAATAAAATGATTCGAGCTAAAAACACATCACTGAATTTGCATTGCACCACATATAATAAAATGATTCGAGTTAAACACAAGTCACTGAATTTGTACTGCATCACATGTAATAAAATGATTTGAGCTAAACACACGTCACTGAATTTCTACTGCACCACATGTAATAAAATGATTCTATACATTACATAAGTTCATAGGTGTTTACTAGGCTAACAACCACAAGGGACTTTTTTAAGCCTATCCATGCATCTCAAATCTCTAACAAGTTCTGATACCCTTGATAAGTGTAAGCATGGGCCTGGGAGATGAACAATTTACAGGTTATCTGTATCCATTAGAGACATAGATGCCAAACCAGGAATGAATTTCCAGTTTCCCAGCCAGTTGTCCAAGTTGCACTTGAATTGGGTTAGGGAGGAACTCTGCTTCACATGGATGGGGAGCCTGTTCCACAGACGGGGTAGTCTCTGGGATACATACCTATATCTCCAGCAGGTCCTGTTTATATCACAGGCAAGGTTTAAGTCTTTAGAATGGGTAATTCTTGTGCTGTTTGTTTTGTGGATATAGAGGAGGTCCATCAGAGTGGGGTCTGACAATGTCTGTATGCCAGGCATAGATCTCCCCCCTCAAAAGCCTGTAGCAGACAGAATACAGGCATAGGGCCTTGAGGCAGTCTGCATAGGACATTTTACTTACACTCTGCATTGTTTTAGTGAGGAACCTCTGTGGATGTTCCAATTGTTGGATATGACTGGTTAGGTACCAGGTACATACCAAGGGGGGCATTGTACTCAGACAGGTCTGATGAAAGTGAATACAATGGCACAACAACTTCCTTGAACTTAGAGGACATACCTTTGCTTATAAGTTGTGCAACATAGAATGATTTCCTCACCACTGTAGACATGTGATGGTTAAAGGCTAGATTACTATCTATGTGTGTCACAATGTCCCTGACTACTGGGTCAACTCTAAGGGGTGTGTTGTCAATATATTTACTAGGGATGGATGACTTCCCATAGGATACTATTATGCATTTTGTGGCATTTAGTTTTTAATCCATGGCTCTGACACAAGTTGTTTGAATGTGTTGGCCCCTCCTGGAGAACATTTGTATTAGTGTGAGATTCAATGACAGCTCCTAATTTGAAATCATCTGCAAATTTAGTTAGCCAGAAGCAACTGACATTGGCCTTCACTTTTGGGAAATAAATGTAAAAAAAAAAGCAGTCCAAGAACTGATCCCTGAGGGACTCCACTTGTGATTGGCCTCTTTGTAGAGGTGGACTCCCCAATTCTAACTTCCTGGGTCCTGTCTGTGAGCCAGTTGGCTATCCACCAGATGACATACGGGTTTGTCCCTAACCTACTGAGTTTGTCAACAATGCTCGAGTGGACTATTGTGTCAAATGTCTTCGCCGGGTCAAGGTAGGCAGTGTGAACAATTTTGCCCTCATCCATTGCTTTGGTGACCTTCTCAAAGACGTCCACCAGGGTGAGTAGGCATGATCTACCCTTCATTAAACCAAAATGGGTTGGGTCCAGTGTCTGGAGTTTTGCTATGTCTATTGCTCATCTCCATGATAATTCTTTCCATGGCTTTACATATAAGACTAGTGAGACTTATGGGTCTGTAGTTTCCAGGGTATGTAGATGGCCCACCTTTATGCAGAAGGATGACTGTTGTCTTTCTCCATTCATGAGGCATGAAGCCTGCTTGGAGGCTATAGTTAAATAGTAATTCCAGAGGCCCTGATAGGTCATGTTTCATGCTATTTAGAAGGTATCCTGGGATAATGTCTGGGCCCATTGATGCAGTGTTCTTGGTCTTAGACAGAACATTAAGGACCTTTTCCCTAGTCATAGTAGGGGGAGTTATATTTGATGATATTTCCTGAGGGAAGGTTGAGGGGGGGAGATGGGTAAAGTTGGAGCTGAATGTATCAGCCAGGAGGTTTGCTATAACTTCTGGCTTAGTATAGTTGGCTCCATTTACCATGAGCTCTGCACACAATTGTGTATTGCCTTTGAGGTTGCAGACATAGCTAAAGAATGTTTTGTGGTTGTCCTTGGCCTAGGAGGCCAAACTTGCCTCATATTTGGCTTTGGTAGAATTTATTTGTCCTCTGAGTTGTTTGTTTAGTTTGATGAGAGTGCTTTTACCCAGCTCTATGCATTCCCTCCTAATTTTTGCAATGCTTTTCTTCCTCCTGTTATACAGCCTATTGATTTTGTGATTCTACCAGGGTGGCTTGTTTTTTGAGTTAGTTCTGTACTTCTTCCTGGTGGGTACAACTGGCTCTATGCAGCTATTAACATGCTTGTAAAGGTTCCTGTGAACAGTTCTGCATAGGCAGCAGTGTTGTCAGGGTTTATGGTGGCTTGGAATTTTGCCAGGTTCTCACTTAATAGCAGGAGGTTAGCCTTATAATCGTTCCTCTATATTCCCGGTTTAGCTGGGGGTCCAGGTTTTATTTTTACTTGAAAAGAGAGCATTTTGTGGTCTGACCTTACCAGGGAAGGCATTACAGTAGGGGGTGTGCAGCACTCTCACATATTAGTAAGGATCATATCCAGTATGGTTGCACCCCTGGTTGTATTATTGACTATCTGGTCCAGGGAGTTTGTGTTTACAAAATCCAAGAATCTATGTGCTTGTACATTTGGTGATGTATAGGATTCCCAGTTAACATTGGGGTAATTAAAGTCACCCATCAATATTGTATTAGGTTGGATGGTTATGAACATGGAGCAGCTCAAGTGCATTGTCCTGTTTGACCAGCCTTGAAATATATTTATTTTTGATGTAACTAGAGACACCTCCACCTTTAGTCTCTGCCTGTGAAGTAGCTGGCCTAAATGTGTGGAAGGCATTATAACCTAAGACTGTTAGTGTGCTCTCTGTAGCTTTAAACCATGTCTCAGTGACCACACAGGTTAAAGAGAGCTTCTAGGGAGTGGAGTTTTTTGTTTAGACTCCTAGTATTGAGCAGTAATACCTTTAGGTTTTCTTGGCTTTGATTTGCTATGTCGGAAGTACTTTCAGTTTGCCATTGCCTAAAAAAAGGCACTATGGGGGAAGACAGTGTTTTAGCTAATAATTGAAAGCCTAGAGGGGAGTCTGTTTTGTTCAGGACTGTGTGTGTGTGTGTGTGTGTGTGTGTGTGTGTGTGTGTGTGTGTGTGTGTGTGTGTGTGTGTGTGTGTGTGTGTGAGAGAGAGAGTGTGTGTGTGTGTGTGTGTGTGTGTGTGTGTGTGTGTGTGTGTGTGTGTGGTGGGTATTTTGTAGGGGTGGGAATCATGTATCGGCTGTTTTTTCCCCAGATTGTTAGTATTAAACAATCCTTAATTTGTAATTCTTACGAAGGTGATGAGTAACTACAATCTGTATTTTTAACTTCACTAAGGAACAAACTCTCTATGGATATGTAAAGTACAGGGTAAGCAGATTGCTGGCCAGGAAGGAAAATGACTTTCTTTTTATTTTAATTTTGTCACAGTAATGGACTTAATGCCATGAGGGCGGCCACGGTGATGCAGCGGTTAGCATTGTCACCACACAGCAAGAGGTTCTCTGGTTCGATCCTCAGCTGGGGTGCCTTCTGTGCGGAGTCTGCATATCCTCCCTGTGGTCACGTGAGTTTCCTACGAGTGCTCCGGTTTCCTCCCACATTCCAAAGACATGCTGTAGGTGGATTGGACATGCTAAATTGGCCCTAGATGTGTGTGTGTGTGTGTGTGTGTGTGTGTGTGTGTGTGTGTGTGTGTGTGTGTGTGTGTGTGTGTGTGTGTGTGTGTGTGTGTGTGTGTGTGTGTGTGTGCCTTCTGTGGAAGGTTGGGCACCGGGCTGGCAACTCGACACCGTAAAACTCCACTGCCAATCATGAGCAGACAGGTGATCCTCTATGGCGGCCCCTAACCGGGAAAAGCCGAAAGAAGAAGAATGGACTTAATGCCATGAGAGGGTAAAATAGTTATTTTGCAGGTTCAACTTTCAAATCATCTTATACCTTTGAAAATGTCGGTGTCTAAGCAGGTATTCTTATTCTGTGTGAGCATTTTGTAGAGTTCATTACAATCTGTTTTAAACAGGCCCTATGAACAGGATCTCAGTCATAAAAATGCTTCAGGTCATTAGAAAGAAAGAAAGAAAGAAGCTGAGTGTTCTCATAAGGTATGCCAATTATTCCCTACCCATTCCATTCATTCTATTCCCACCACCATCCATCTCTCCAGTATTGAGATGGCCAATGGAGTGATGCAAATTGGGTGCTACCTAGTAAGTGTATGGGGGGCAGCAGAGAGAGAGGGATTATTCTTCCATGTAAGGCAGGACCAGCATGAAACAGGCTGAGTGGGGAGGTGTATCTACATTAGGGCAAGAAATACAGCATTAAAATACTCCGGTATGGCTAATGGAACAGGAATAAGTAAGCAATCCTGATGCAGTGAGAGCTCCTGAGGTAGCCTTGTCTTACATGATAACAGAAAAACTTATAGTTATTTGATATATCTCTAGGTATATAAATATGTATGTATTTATTTATACCTGATTACTAGGTACTTGTCTCACACAGTCCATTCTAGATACAACTTGGTCCAAACTGTTCGTGCCAGCTGCAGACCTTGAATGTAACACTCAACAGCTGCATTATATACAATGTAACACTCAACAGCTGCATTATATACAATGTAACACTCAAAAGCTGCATTATATACATTTTCAGTATTTGCATGTTGATATGCTGAACTTTGTAAAAAGATGGAGTGTTATTTTTGTTCATTGCAGCATTTGTTAAAGATTTAAGCTAAGTAGTTTAGTTATCCTTAAATTAGTGGACAACATCATTTTCAGGGGTGATGTTAGATGTTTGTGGCACCCCTGCCTTGTCCTTCTCCGTCAGTTAGACAACAGCTAAAATACCAAGACTGTCCTAAAGTCACATGTGCCTTTACCTTTTGCATCTTTTTGCCAGGAATACTGCCCTGTGCTAAGTATGTTTTAGCCATATGCAAATGCCTACATGGTCTTTGCAGAGGTTATACTATAGTAACTAAAATGAGAGTTATCAGAGCTCCTTTGAGTGCACTGTAATATCCCCCTTTCTCCAGCATCCTGAAGATCCCTAAAGCAAGATAAAGCATCTTTGCTGTTACTATCTCTTTTCCTTAGGCAGGGAGAAACATTGCTTTTCTCTGAGATGGTCATGAATGGCATCAGTCCCTCAGTTGTAACTGCATGCAGCAGCCTCACCTATGTAGCCTAGGGCAAAAGATCTCCCTCACCTGTGTAGACTAGGAGGGCAAAAGATCTCCCTCACCTATGTAGACTAGGAGGGCAAAAGATCTCCCTCACGTGTAGCCTAGGGAAAAAGATCTCCCTCACCTGTGTAGCCTAGGGCAAACTATCTCCCTCATATGTGTAGTCTAGGCCAAAGATCTCTCTCACATGTGCAGCCTAGGGCAAAAGATCTCCCTCACCTGTGTAGCCTAGGGCAAAATATCTCCCTCACCTGTGTAGCATAGGGCAGAAGATCTACCTTCACTGCAATGAAAGGTAATTACAACAGTCATGTTTTACCCAGGTTAGTGTGAATAATTTAGTGTTTCAAATAAATAAGTCAACTTATTCAAAACAGAACTTAAGGACAGTATTATAGAGGTATAGAATTTTAGGTCCTGTTTACAGAAAACACAAAAGTCAGGATTTAAAGAAAGTTCTTATACTGAAAATACGTTGGATCTTAGAAAGAAAGATTTGGTATTTTGATTTAATTATCTTAACACTGATAATATTAGGTACAACCATAAATTAGATAAGTCCAACTAGATAATTTATTTATTTATTTGACATTTGTTGACCGGGATAGTCCGACTGAGCTTGTGCCCTTTTACAGCAGGGACCGGGGAGAAAACTTCCACAGTACAAAAAAATGCAAGTAAAGATACAACAATACAAACTGTACAAGAAAAAAAATCACAGTACAAATTAAGCAAGTAAAAAAAAATTAACCAGAATAAAGTATAATAGCCACATTAAAAAGAGGGAAAGGAGGGTTTTAAGTGGGGCGATTACAGTGACACCTCCAGGTGCTGCATAAGTCATTGGAGTGCTGTCTTGAATTCATGAGGATGTCTAATATTTCTGAGGGCATGGGAAGCTTATTCCATGATAGAGCAGGATGATAGATGTACAGGTTATGTCCAAATTACTTTTTGGGTTTATGAATTTATCAGAGACATTGATTTGAGCTTCTGAGGGAGGTGGATTATAAAGGGAGATGAGAGGATATGCTAGGGCAGGAGGAGGTCTTGTTTAAGAGATTGTGGATGATAAAAAGTTGAGTAAATAAGAGTTGGTTAGAAAACTCTAACTAGCTATGAGTTTGGAGATTATTTATATAATTGCTGGCAGAATTTTGTTTTCTGATCTGTGCTGAAACATTTTTCCTACCCTATTGCTGTTGTGTTCTTAAAGTTGGCGGCTTTTGCAGTTGCCCGCCCATACTGTAAATTTGATCTGGGACACTCCTCCCCATCCCGTCTCTTTAGCTCATTCTACCTAATATACAGAGATCATTGGGGGAGCCTGGGAGGCCATACCCCTTAGTCCCTTAAATTTGAATCATCTTCTGTTCCTGCTGTCTCTCCCTTTTACTTTATTAAAAAAGAGACACTTTATTCATCTGCTTGTATTTTTCTAATTTGTGTTTCTTCCTACTACTCTGTTACTTCATCTTGCTTTGATTCTTCCTGCTACTTGCTGCCTGTTCTCTAAAGTGTTCATCAGCACCTTTTCTGTTGCATTTTGGTTTAAACACGTGGGCTTTAGGCCCACCCCTTAGTTCTCCCTGGTCTGTCTCCCTCAGATTCTGAAAAATATGGATGGATAATTTCCGACAGTTTCCCCTGCCAGTCTAGTTAATATGGGCATTCTGAGACAGTGTAGCAACTATCTCATTTACATGGACAACCATCGACTACTACCACCTAGGAACACAATTTGTGAGAAATGCAATCACATTAGAAACCTAGAGTTCAAGCTCTCTCTCCCTCAAGCCAGTATATCTGGCACTGGAAAAGGTGTCAACACAATCACTACACCTCAAACACCACCCAGACCTACACAACACACACCTACATATGTGGAGATTCTCCACATAAACATACCCAAACAAAGGAGACCTCCCCATGTTGGCGTGAATGACTTGAGACATACCTCTCTGGACTATATAAAGAGAGAAATGATTGACCTTGTTAATTATGTGTCTCAGGCATGTATGCCCCTATCCTTAAGCAGCATTCTGCCATCACCTAGAATGATGCTTCAATACAAACAGAAAATGATTGACTTTAACAATTGGCTTAGTTTCTGGTGTTATTCCAGAGGGATCCATTACCCGACAGCCTGGGAAGATATGATCAACAGACCACAATGCATTACCAGAGATGGGCTGCATCTGTCTCACCTGGGCTTCAGGCTTCTGGCAAAGGATCTTGCCTCCCCTATAGTACCAAGGTTAAAACTACCAGCATAAAGATTTCAACAAAACACAAAATAAAGGCCATACTGCTAAATGCTAGGAGTCTAAATATGAAACTGCATTCATTGCAAGCATTCCTAACCTGAAAAATGTTGACATCTGTACAGTCACAGGAACCTGGTTCAAAGCTGGAAGAGCATGCCAGCTTTATCTGGTCACTCATCATATGTTCAGACCCCAAACTGTGGGCAGTAAAGCCAAAGGAGGTGGAGTTTCAATATACATTAAGGACATACACACTTTCAGGCTGGTCAAACAGTATGACGCACAGGAGACACTCTGGGTGCAGTTATCTATTGACAAGACCCCTATTCAAATCATAGCTAGTTACCAGCCCCCATATCTGACTCAAGATGCCCAATCCACCTATTTGGACCTGTTCAAATCTATCAAGATTCAACCCTTTACCTTGATCCTGGGTGACTTTAACTTCCCAAACATAGATTGGAAGAACTACTCATGCCAGAACACAAATACCCAGAGATTCCTTGATTTTTTCAAAGCAAATGCCTTGGAACAGCTAGTTGATACTCCCACAAGAGGTGATAATATCTTGTACTTAGTATTAACCAACATGAGTAACTACTGCAGCATCCCTACAGTATCATCCTCCCTGGTAAGATCCAACCATAAAGCGGTCACTTTCAAAGTCACCATCTCCCCCAACCCACCCTACATAGGATCAGACATAAAAACTTCTCCAAAGCTGATTACAGCCTCCTGAGGGATGGTATAAACAGCTTTACAGCCCCCTCCCCTCTGTAGGAACTGGCACCAATATTCAAAACTACACCAAAGAACTATACGAGCATTTATATAGATGCATGGAAAATAAATAAACTCTATAATAAAAGGGAAAAAAATGCTGTCCAAGACCAAGAAGGAGCAGGTGCCCAGTTGGAAACAATGTCTCCATAGCCTGAACAAGCAAATAAGAGCACTAGTGAAATTCTCCAAAGCAAACTTTAAGTCCAAATTGGCCACATCTACTAGAGACAATCATAAGGCCTTCTTCAAATATGTCCAGAACCTCAAAGGAAGCACCTAGATCTGTTCAGAACTAGTGGTCAAAGACACCTCATATGCAAATGCCATAGATATAGCAAAATTTATATAGAAAAATAAAAATATAGAAAAACTTACCACTCTGTCCCCTCCAGCAGTAAATCAGGACATCCTCAGTACCTGCCCCCTTCCCCTTATATCTATGGAACAGGTCATCACTGCTCTCTCAAAGGCAAAAAATACAGCCTCCATGGGACCCGATAACATCCCAGGTTGCATCCTACATGAACTCAGGCAGGAACTTGCAGCACCATTAGGCATCCTATTCAACCAAAGCCTGAGTACTGGCTTCATCCCAGCTGAGTGGAGGACAGCCCCTGTCATCCCTTTACACAAAGGTGGATGCTCCATCCATCCTGGAAATTATAGACCCATCAGCCCAACTAGACTTATCTGCAAGGGCATGGAATGGATTATCATGGACCTCATTAAGAAGGACATTGGCAACCTCCAAACACTTGATCCCACACAATTTGGTTTTGTCAAGGGGAAGTCATGTCTGCTAAATTTAGTCAACTTCTTTGAGACAGTCAGCAAAGTCACGGACAAGGGGAAGATGGTGCACACTGCCTACCTTGACCTGGCCAAAGTCTTTGACACTATTCCCCACTTGGGCATAACAGACAAACTCTCTCAACTAGGCATCAATCCATATGTTACCAGATGGGTAACAAACTGACTCACTGATAGAACCCACGTAGTCAAATAGGGGAAGCCGCCTCAAGCAGTAGACCCGTAACAAGCAGCATACCTCAAGGTTCGTTCTTGGGGCCTCTGTTATTTGGGATATACTTTTCTGAGGTGCAGGCCAAAACCAGTGGGCTATGGCTGACCAGGTTTGCAGATGACTGCAAGCTGGGTGCTGTCATCAATTCCCCTTGTGATGTGGACATCCTCCAAGAGGGTCTCACTCAGACAAATGACTGGTGCCAGAAACATGGCCTCAAGCTGAATACCAAAAAATACATCATCATCCCCTTTGCGAAGAGTGATGTCCCCACAAATTATCACATTAATAACAATGTCCTAAGCAGGCATGGGGACCCATGTTGATAGCAACCTAAGTTTTAACCACCATGTTGCTTCCATTGTATGGAAAGCCTTCTACATGGCCCACCTCATAAGTAAGGGTGTCTCATCCAGAGACAAGGAGGTCATAATATCCTTGTATTCTTCCCTTAGAAGGCCCATTATTGAATACAACGCCCCTTTCAGCATGTACCTTGCAAAGCACATGCAGCAGCTCGAGAGACCACAGAGGTTCCTCACCAGGAGAATCCAGTGCCTCAAACATCTACAATACACAGATAGGCTAAAAACCCTATCCCTCTACTCAGTTTCATACAGACTCCTCAGAGGTGACCTCTTTCTGGCAAACAAGGTGATCATGGACCCTACCTTGATGGGACTGCTGCATATCCACAAGTCAAGCTCCACTTGAGTAACCCGCACTCGACCTGGTCTGTGACATCAACAAGACTTGTTGGCGGGACAGATTTGTGTCCCAGAGACTCCCTCATCTATGGAATAGACTCCCTGTCCACATCACACAGAGTACCTCTTTACCCCTTTTTAAGCGCAACCTGGATAACTGGATGGGAAACAGAAAATATACCCCTGGGATTCCACCTGTGTCCCTGGTGCATAGGGGCATTGGGTGCTGATTTGTCTAAATATGGGCTAAACTCTTGGCTAGGCTTATAAGGGCTTCAGGGCCAATAGCCTAGTAACCTCCTATGATCCTAGGAGAGCAAGACAGTGATGTGATTTTGGTGGTAGGTTAGCTGCAAATCTGGCTACCTTTTTGTATGTAGTTTTGAGTTTGCATAGTAGAGAGGACTGTAGGTTAATAAAGATTTGGGAGGAACAGAAGAGGTTAGTGAGAAGATAAGCCTTGGCTTAAGTGAGATTCTGGAGTTGGGTGTAAGAAACCTTTTGTTTCTATATAGTAGGCCTAGCTTTTGATGGGATGTCTTAATACAGTGGTGTACATGGAGGTCAAATTTAAGTCAGTCATCAATGGTAATGCCAAAGAGCTTAGTGTGGGGTTCAGAAGAGATAGTGGTGTTGTTAAGGGAAGAAATGGTGAGAGAGGATTTGAGATGGTAAAGAGATTTTGGGGGGATAGGAGGAGTTTTTTCTTTTTATGGCTTAGTATAAGATGGTGGTTAGCAAGCCAAGTTTCAATAAGCTTTGAGTTAGGGTCAGCAGGTCAGAGGGGTTATCAGCAATGGTGATTATGGTGGACTCATCTACATACTGAATGAGGGATGACTGAGGACAGGATGTACAGAGCTGCAATGGTGATGATAGTGGACTCATCTACATATTGTATGAGGGGATGGCTGAGGACAGGATGTACAGAGCTGCAATGGTGATGATGGACTCATCTGCATATTGTATGAGGGATGACTAAGGACAGGATGTACAGAGCTGATTAGTAAAGATGTTAAAAAGAAGGGGGCCAAGAATTGAGCCTTGAGTGACACCCATTTTTATGGGGAGAAAGGGAGACAAAGCACAGAGACATTTGACAGATTGCTATCAGTTAGTGAGATAGCTGGTAAACCTGGAAACTATTGCAGGGGAGAGGTTTAGTTGAGAAAGTCTGTAGAGAAGTATAGAATGGGAAACAGTGTCAAAGGCTTTGGAGAGGTCTAAGAAGAGGCAAGGCACTAGTTTATCATTCTCTCTGGCTAGGGAGATGAAGTTAATAAAGGAAATAAGAGCAGTAGTGGTGCTGTGGTAGGCCGGAAGCCATGTTGAGTAGGGGGTGATGAGATTTTCTTGAGTGAGATAAGACTGAATTTGTTTATGCACACAATGTTCAAGAATCTTGGAGAGAGGAGAGAGTATGGCAGTTGACTGATAATTTGAGAGTTCTACAGAGTTTGGGCCTTTGTAGATGGGTATAGTGTGGAATTTCTTCCAGAGAGTTGGGACAGTAGAGTCACAGATTGAACGGTTAATGAAGATGGAGACTGGGTATCCTATGGAGTTAGCAGGAGCCTTTAGGAAGAGAGATAGTAAGTTTTCATCAGAAGGGGGACATGGTTTAAGTTTAAGAAGGAGATTTTTAATGTAATTAATAGGGATGGGATTTAGAGAGAAAGGGCAGCTTTGTAGTGAGGCGATGGTGAGAGGTGAGGGATTACTGAGGTTGGAAGTTGGCATACATTTATTAATAGTATCAATGAAGTATGTATTAAAGACGGAGGCAGTTTCTTGAAATGAATTATTAGAGCAGAGGTTTGATGTTGAAAGGTATCCAGCATGGAGCATTTGGTTAACAGTATTCCAGAATCTTTTGGGATTTGTAGGTTTAGTATTTAGGGGTGTGTGGTAGAAGTTGTTTTTATCAATGATAATGTGTTTTTTGTTTTGTTTTTTTTTTTATATAAAAGAAGACAATAAATTGGGAATATTAATACCTAGAGATATTTAAAATGTTGTCCCCTCTTCCTAGAATATATTACTTCCACAATTGAGAGTAATTCTGATAATAACATTTGTTTATCAAGAAAATATACTACATATTTCTGGATTTATCTAAAGCTTTTGTTATACTTTCAGACATTTACCTCTTGACACAACTATCATCTCTGGGCCCTTCTAAGTCCATATTACAGTGATTTAGCAGGTATCTTTCCAATAACTATCAGTCAGTTAAATGGGATGCCAGTCTCTCTCTGTACCAACCTGTTAGCACTGGTGCACAACAGGGTTCAGTACTTGGTTCTGTCCTTTTCAACATCTTTATTAAGAACCGGCATACTTCCTCTAAACAAGCCTCCCTTATACAATATGCAGATGATTGCACTCTAATCTTCTCCCCCAATAATCTTACCCAGGAACAAATAATAACACAAGATGCCTTAAACTCCACTGTGGCCTGGCTTACCAAAAAACATCCCCTCCTTAATACCAAGAAATCCCAGCTGCTGCTATTCTTTCCTGTGCAACACACCCTTCACCAAACAATACTGAAACTGAAGTTGTCCCCCACACAGAACTACGTGGTGTCAAACAGATGATAAGGTTTAATTTACATATCCATATCAACAAAAAAGACACGTCAAATGCAAGGTATGTTATATATGGCCAAAAAATGCCTAACAAACTTCACTAAAGTAATTATTGCTATCACATATCCCATACCTTAGCTTCTCTACCACACAGAACTCATCTTCAGTCATCGTTTAAAATTAAAGTTGATCAGTATTTCAATAAAGTAGCTAAAGTTTTATCTGGTCAACCTCAAAAATCACATCACTGCTCTTCGCTAACAATCCTAAAATGGCAAGAACAACCCCACCAATTTTACTTTTCCTCAGTTGATGGTAACAATCTATAATCGCTCTACTTCTCCAGCTATCACTTCTATAATCGCTCTACTTCTCCAGCTATCACTTCTATAATCGCTCTACTTCTCCTGCTGTCACTTCTATAATCGCTCTACTTCTCCAGCTATCACTTCTATAATCACTCTACTTCTCCAGCTATCACTTCTATAATCACTCTACTTCTCCAGCTGTCACTTCTATAATCACTCTACTTCTCCTGCTGTCACTTCTATAATCGCTACTTCTCCAGCTGTCACTTCTATAATCGCTCTACTTCTCCAGCTATCACTTGTATAATCGCTCTACTTCTCCAGCTATCACTTCTATAATCACTCTACTTCTCCAGCTATCACTTCTATAATCGCTCTACTTCTCCTGCTGTCACTTCTATAATCGCTCTACTTCTCCAGCTATCACTTCTATAATCGCTCTACTTCTCCAGCTGTCACTTCTATAATCGCTCTACTTCTCCAGCTGTCACTTCTATAATCGCTCTACTTCTGCTGTCACTTCTATAATCGCTCTACTTCTCCTGCTGTCACTTCTATAATCGCTCTACTTCTCCAGCTATCACTTCTATAATTGCTCTACTTCTCCAGCTATCACTTCTATAATTGCTCTACTTCTCCAGCTATCACTTCTATAATCGCGCTAATTCTCCAGCTATCACTTCTATAATCGCTCTACTTCTCCAGCTGTCACTTCTATAATCGCTCTACCTCTCCAGCTGTCACTTCTATAATCGCTCTACTTCTCCAGCTATCACTTCTATAATCGCTCTACTTCTCCAGCTATCACTTCTATAATCGCTCTACTTCTAAAGCTGTCACTTCAATAATCGCTCTACTTCTCCAGCTATCACTTCTATAAACACTATACTTCTCCAGCTATTACTTCTATAATCGCTCTACTTCTCCAGCTGTCACTTCTATAATCACTCTACTTCTCCAGCTGTCACTTCTATAATCGCACTACTTCTCCAGCTGTCACTTCTATAATCGCTCTACTTCTTCAGCTATCACTTCTATAATCGCTCTACTTCTCCTGCTGTCACTTCTATAATCACTCTACTTCTCCATCTGTCACTTCTATAATCGCACTAATACTCCAGCTGTCACTTCTATAATCGCTCTACTTCTTCAGCTATCACTTCAATAATCGCTCTACTTCTCCAGCTGTCACTTCTATAATCACTCTACTTCTCCAGCTATCACTTCAATAATCGCTCTACTTCTCCTGCTATCACTTCTATAATCGCAATACTTCTCCAGCTGTCACTTCTATAATCACTCTACTTCTCCAGCTATCACTTCTATAATCGCTCTACTTCTCCAGCTGTCACTTCTATAATCGCTCTACTTCTCCAGCTATCACTTCTATAATCGCTCTACTTCTCCAGCTATCACTTCTATAATTGCACTACTTCTCCAGCTATCACTTCTATAATCGCTCTACTTCTCCAGCTATCACTTCTATAATCGCTCTACTTCTCCAGCTATCACTTGTATAATCGCTCTACTTCTCCAGCTATCACTTCTATAATTGCTCTACTTCTCCAGCTATCACTTCTATAATCGCTCTACTTCTCCAGCTATCACTTCTATAATCACTCTACTTCTCCAGCTATCACTTCTATAATCGCTCTACTTCTCCAGCTATCACTTCTATAATCGCAATACTTCTCCAGCTGTCACTTCTATAATCGCTCTACTTTATTAAAAAAGAGACACTTTATTCATCTGCTTGTATTTTTCTAATTTGTGTTTCTTCCTACTACTCTGTTACTTCATCTTGCTTTGATTCTTCCTGCTACTTGCTGCCTGTTCTCTAAAGTGTTCATCAGCACCTTTTCTGTTGCATTTTGGTTTAAACACGTGGGCTTTAGGCCCACCCCTTAGTTCTCCCTGGCCTGTCTCCCTCAGATTCTGAAAAATATGGATGGATAATTTCCGACAGTTTCCCCTGCCAGTCTAGTTAATATGGGCATTCTGAGACAGTGTAGCAACTACCTCATTTACATGGACAACCATCGACTACTACCACCTAGGAACACAATTTGTGAGAAATGCAATCACATTAGAAACCTAGAGTTCAAGCTCTCTCTCCCTCAAGCCAGTATATCTGGCACTGGAAAAGGTGTCAACACAATGACTACACCTCAAACACCACCCAGACCTACACAACACACACCTACATATGTGGAGATTCTCCACATAAACATACCCAAACAAAGGAGACCTCCCCATGTTGGCGTGAATGACTTGAGACATACCTCTCTGGACTATATAAAGAGAGAAATGATTGACCTTGTTAATTATGTGTCTCAGGCATGTATGCCCCTATCCTTAAGCAGCATTCTGCCATCACCTAGAATGATGCTTCAATACAAACAGAAAATGATTGACTTTAACAATTGGCTTAGTTTCTGGTGTTATTCCAGAGGGATCCATTACCCGACAGCCTGGGAAGATATGATCAACAGACCACAATGCATTACCAGAGATGGGCTGCATCTGTCTCACCTGGGCTTCAGGCTTCTGGCAAAGGATCTTGCCTCCCCTATAGTGCCAAGGTTAAAACTACCAGCATAAAGATTTCAACAAAACACAAAATAAAGGCCATACTGCTAAATGCTAGGAGTCTAAATATGAAACTGCATTCATTGCAAGCATTCCTAACCTGAAAAATGTTGACATCTGTACAGTCACAGGAACCTGGTTCAAAGCTGGAAGAGCATGCCAGCTTTATCTGGTCACTCATCATATGTTCAGACCCCAAACTGTGGGCAGTAAAGCCAAAGGAGGTGGAGTTTCAATATACATTAAGGACATACACACTTTCAGGCTGGTCAAACAGTATGACGCACAGGAGACACTCTGGGTGCAGTTATCTATTGACAAGACCCCTATTCAAATCATAGCTAGTTACCAGCCCCCATATCTGACTCAAGATGCCCAATCCACCTATTTGGACCTGTTCAAATCTATCAAGATTCAACCCTTTACCTTGATCCTGGGTGACTTTAACTTCCCAAACATAGATTGGAAGAACTACTCATGCCAGAACACAAATACCCAGAGATTCCTTGATTTGTTCAAAGCAAATGCCTTGGAACAGCTAGTTGATACTCCTACAAGAGGTGATAATATCTTGTACTTAGTATTAACCAACATGAGTAACTACTGCAGCATCCCTACAGTATCATCCTCCCTGGTAAGATCCAACCATAAAGCGGTCACTTTCAAAGTCACCATCTCCCCCAACCCACCCTACATAGGATCAGACATAAAAACTTCTCCAAAGCTGATTACAGCCTCCTGAGGGATGGTATAAACAGCTTTACAGCCCCCTCCCCTCTGTAGGAACTGGCACCAATATTCAAAACTACACCAAAGAACTATACGAGCATTTATATAGATGCATGGAAAATAAATAAACTCTATAATAAAAGGGAAAAAAATGCTGTCCAAGACCAAGAAGGAGCAGGTGCCCAGTTGGAAACAATGTCTCCATAGCCTGAACAAGCAAATAAGAGCACTAGTGAAATTCTCCAAAGCAAACTTTAAGTCCAAATTGGCCACATCTACTAGAGACAATCATAAGGCCTTCTTCAAATATGTCCAGAACCTCAAAGGAAGCACCTAGATCTGTTCAGAACTAGTGGTCAAAGACACCTCATATGCAAATGCCATAGATATAGCAAAATTTATATAGAAAAATAAAAATATAGAAAAACTTACCACTCTGTCCCCTCCAGCAGTAAATCAGGACATCCCCAGTACCTGCCCCCTTCCCCTTATATCTATGGAACAGGTCATCACTGCTCTCTCAAAGGCAAAAAATACAGCCTCCATGGGACCCGATAACATCCCAGTTTGCATCCTACATGAACTCAGGCAGGAACTTGCAGCACCATTAGGCATCCTATTCAACCAAAGCGTGAGTAGTGGCTTCATCCCAGCTGAGTGGAGGACAGCCCCTGTCATCCCTTTACACAAAGGTGGATGCTCCATCCATCCTGGAATATATAGACCCATCAGCCCAACTAGACATCTGCAAGGGCATGGAATGGATTATCATGGACCTCATTAAGAAGGACATTGGCAACCTCCAAACACTTGATCCCACACAATTTGGTTTTGTCAAGGGGAAGTCATGTCTGCTAAATTTAGTCAACTTCTTTGAGACAGTCAACAAAGTCACGGACAAGGGGAAGATGGTGCACACTGCCTACCTTGACCTGGCCAAAGTCTTTGACACTATTCCCCACTTGGGCATAACAGACAAACTCTCTCAACTAGGCATCAATCCATATGTTACCAGATGGGTAACAAACTGACTCACTGATAGAACCCACGTAGTCAAATAGGGGAAGCCGCCTCAAGCAGTAGACCCGTAACAAGCAGCATACCTCAAGGTTCGTTCTTGGGGCCTCTGTTATTTGGGATATACTTTTCTGAGGTGCAGGCCAAAACCAGTGGGCTATGGCTGACCAGGTTTGCAGATGACTGCAAGCTGGGTGCTGTCATCAATTCCCCTTGTGATGTGGACATCCTCCAAGAGGGTCTCACTCAGACAAATGACTGGTGCCAGAAACATGGCCTCAAACTGAATACCAAAAAATACACCATCATCCCCTTTGCGAAGAGTGATGTCCCCACAAATTATCACATTAATAACAATGTCCTAAGCAGGCATGGGGACCCATGTTGATAGCAACCTAAGTTTTAACCACCATGTTGCTTCCATTGTATGGAAAGCCTTCTACATGGCCCACCTTATAAGTAAGGGTGTCTCATCCAGAGACAAGGAGGTCATAATATCCTTGTATTCTTCCCTTAGAAGGCCCATTATTGAATACAACACCCCTTTCAGCATGTACCTCGCAAAGCACATGCAGCAGCTCGAGAGACCACAGAGGTTCCTTACCAGGAGAATCCAGTGCCTCAAACATCTACAATACACAGATAGGCTAAAAACCCTATCCCTCTACTCAGTTTCATACAGACTCCTCAGAGGTGACCTCTTTCTGGCAAACAAGGTGATCATGGACCCCACCTTGATGGGACTGCTGCAACTCCACAAGTCAAGCTCCACTTGAGTAACCCGCACTCGACCTGGTCTGTGACATCAACAAGACTTGTTGGCGGGACAGATTTGTGTCCCAGAGACTCCCTCATCTATGGAATAGACTCCCTGTCCACATCACACAGAGTACCTCTTTACCCCTTTTTAAGCGCAACCTGGATAACTGGATGGGAAACAGAAAATATACCCCTGGGATTCCACCTGTGTCCCTGGTGCATAGGGGCATTGGGTGCTGATTTGTCAAAATATGGGCTAAACTCTTGGCTAGGCTTATAAGGGCTTCAGGGCCAATAGCCTAGTAACATCCTATGATCCTAGGAGAGCAAGACAGTGATGTGATTTTGGTGGTAGGTTAGCTGCAAATCTGGCTACCTTTTTGTATGTAGTTTTGAGTTTGCATAGTAGAGAGGACTGTAGGTTAATAAAGATTTGGGAGGAACAGAAGAGGTTAGTGAGAAGATAAACCTTGGCTTAAGTGAGATTCTGGAGTTGGGTGTAAGAAACCTTTTGTTTCTATATAGTAGGCCTAGCTTTTGATGGGATGTCTTAATACAGTGGTGTACATGGAGGTCAAATTTAAGTCAGTCATCAATGGTAATGCCAAAGAGCTTAGTGTGGGGTTCAGAAGAGATAGTGGTGTTGTTAAGGGAAGAAATGGTGAGAGAGGATTTGAGATGGTAAAGAGATTTTGGGGGGATAGGAGGAGTTTTTTCTTTTTATGGCTTAGTATAAGATGGTGGTTAGCAAGCCAAGTTTCAATAAGCTTTGAGTTAGGGTCAGCAGGTCAGAGGGGTTATCAGCAATGGTGATTATGGTGGACTCATCTACATACTGAATGAGGGATGACTGAGGACAGGATGTACAGAGCTGCAATGGTGATGATAGTGGACTCATCTACATATTGTATGAGGGGATGGCTGAGGACAGGATGTACAGAGCTGCAATGGTGATGATGGACTCATCTGCATATTGTATGAGGGATGACTAAGGACAGGATGTACAGAGCTGATTAGTAAAGATGTTAAAAAGAAGGGGGCCAAGAATTGAGCCTTGAGTGACACCCATTTTTATGGGGAGAAAGGGAGACAAAGCACAGAGACATTTGACAGATTGCTATCAGTTAGTGAGATAGCTGGTAAACCTGGAAACTATTGCAGGGGAGAGGTTTAGTTGAGAAAGTCTGTAGAGAAGTATAGAATGGGAAACAGTGTCAAAGGCTTTGGAGAGGTCTAAGAAGAGGCAAGGCACTAGTTTATCATTCTCTCTGGCTAGGGAGATGAAGTTAATAAAGGAAATAAGAGCAGTAGTGGTGCTGTGGTAGGCCGAAAGCCATGTTGAGTAGGGGGTGATGAGATTTTCTTGAGTGAGATAAGACTGAATTTGTTTATGCACACAATGTTCAAGAATCTTGGAGAGAGAAGAGAGTATGGCAGTTGACTGATAATTTGAGAGTTCTACAGAGTTTGGGCCTTTGTAGATGGGTATAGTGTGGAATTTCTTCCAGAGAGTTGGGACAGTAGAGTCACAGATTGAACGGTTAATGAAGATGGAGACTGGGTATCCTATGGAGTTAGCAGCAGCCTTTAGGAAGAGAGATAGTAAGTTTTCATCAGAAGGGGGACATGGTTTAAGTTTAAGAAGGAGATTTTAATGTAATTAATAGGGATGGGATTTAGAGAAAGGGCAGCTTTGTAGTGAGGCGATGGTGAGAGGTGAGGGATTACTGAGGTTGGAAGTTGGCATACATTTATTAATAGTATCAATGAAGTATGTATTAAAGACGGAGGCAGTTTCTTGAAATGAATTATTAGAGCAGAGGTTTGATGTTGAAAGGTATCCAGCATGGAGCATTTGGTTAACAGTATTCCAGAATCTTTTGGGATTTGTAGGTTTAGTATTTAGGGGTGTGTGGTAGAAGTTGTTTTATCAATGATAATGTGTTTTTGTTTTGTTTTTTTTATATAAAAGAAGACAATAAATTGGGAATATTAATACCTAGAGATATTTAAAATGTTGTCCCCTCTTCCTAGAATATATTACTTCCACAATTGAGAGTAATTCTGATAATAACATTTGTTTATCAAGAAAATATACTACATATTTCTGGATTTATCTAAAGCTTTTGTTATACTTTCAGACATTTACCTCTTGACACAACTATCATCTCTGGGCCCTTCTAAGTCCATATTACAGTGATTTAGCAGGTATCTTTCCAATAACTATCAGTCAGTTAAATGGGATTCCAGTCTCTCTCTGTACCAACCTGTTAGCACTGGTGCACAACAGGGTTCAGTACTTGGTTCTGTCCTTTTCAACATCTTTATTAAGAACCGGCATACTTCCTCTAAACAAGCCTCCCTTATACAATATGCAGATGATTGCACTCTAATCTTCTCCCCCAATAATCTTACCCAGGAACAAATAATAACACAAGATGCCTTAAACTCCACTGTGGCCTGGCTTACCAAAAAACATCCCCTCCTTAATACCAAGAAATCCCAGCTGCTGCTATTCTTTCCTGTGCAACACACCCTTCACCAAACAATACTGAAACTGAAGTTGTCCCCCACACAGAACTACGTGGTGTCAAACAGGTGATAAGGTTTAATTTACATATCCATATCAACAAAAAAGACATGTCAAATGCAAGGTATGTTATATATGGCCAAAAAATGCCTAACAAACTTCACTAAAGTAATTATTGCTATCACATATCCCATACCTTAGCTTCTCTACCACACAGAACTCATCTTCAGTCATCGTTTAAAATTAAAGTTGATCAGTATTTCAATAAAGTAGCTAAAGTTTCATCTGGTCAACCTCAAAAATCACATCACTGCTCTTCGCTAACAATCCTAAAATGGCAAGAACAACCCCACCAATTTTACTTTTCCTCAGTTGATGGTAACAATCTATAATCGCTCTACTTCTTCAGCTATCACTTCTATAATTGCTCTACTTCTCCTGCTGTCACTTCTATAATCGCTCTACTTCTCCAGCTATCACTTCTATAATCACTCTACTTCTCCAGCTGTCACTTCTATAATCACTCTACTTCTCCAGCTGTCACTTCTATAATCACTCTACTTCTCCTGCTGTCACTTCTATAATCGCTCTACTTCTCCTGCTGTCACTTCTATAATCGCTCTACTTCTCCAGCTATCACTTGTATAATCGCTCTACTTCTCCAGCTATCACTTCTATAATCACTCTACTTCTCCAGCTATCACTTCTATAATCGCTCTACTTCTCCTGCTGTCACTTCTATAATCGCTCTACTTCTCCAGCTATCACTTCTATAATCGCTCTACTTCTCCAGCTGTCACTTCTATAATCGCTCTACTTCTCCAGCTGTCACTTCTATAATTGCTCTACTTCTGCTGTCACTTCTATAATCGCTCTACTTCTCCTGCTGTCACTTCTATAATCACTCTACTTCTCCAGCTATCACTTCTATAATCGCTCTACTTCTCCAGCTATCATTTCTATAATAGCTCTACTTCTCCAGCTATCACAGCTATAATCGCTCTACTTCTCCAGCTATCACTTTTATAATCGCTCTACTTCTCCAGCTATCACTTCTATAATTGCACTACTTCTGCAGCTATCACTTTTATAATCGCGCTAATTCTCCAGCTATCACTTCTATAATCGCTCTACCTCTCCAGCTGTCACTTCCATAATCGCTCTACTTCTCCAGCTATCACTTCTATAATCGCTCTACTTTTCCAGCTTTCACTTCTATATTCGCTCTACTTCTAAAGCTGTCACTTCAATAATCGCTCTACTTCTCCAGCTATCACTTCTATAAACACTATATTTCTCCAGCTATTACTTCTATAATCGCTCTACTTCTCCAGCTGTCACTTCTATAATCACTCTACTTCTCCAGCTGTCACTTCTATAATCGCTCTACTTCTCCAGCTGTCACTTCTATAATCGCTCTACTTCTCCAGCTATCACTTCTATAATTGCTCTACTTCTCCAGATGTCACTTCTATAATCACTCTACTTCTCCATCTGTCACTTCTATAATCGCACTAATACTCCAGCTGTCACTTCTATAATCGCTCTACTTCTTCAGCTATCACTTCAATAATCGCTCTACTTCTCCAGCTGTCACTTCTATAATCGCTCTACTTCTCCAGCTATCACTTCAATAA
>NC_056729.1:56880741-56986281 GCF_019279795.1 Protopterus annectens
AGCAACAATTGCCAAATCTGGTGAAGGACAGAGACAAAGCATGGAAACAATGGTAGATATATAAAAGAAACATCTGTCTCCAAACCTACAGACAAGTATGCAACCAGGGTGAAAAACAAGCCATTAGGAACATAAAACAATATTACCTTCACCTCTGAAACCAGAACAAGCATAAACCAAAACAGTTCTGATCTTCAATTTCCTCTCTGCTGCATCCCAGCACGCAAAAAGATCCCAGCCGATTACCTGATTGTTGTAGCATACAAATTGCATAAATCTTTAATATTTACATTATTGACATCCTCTCCACCAAAACCTCAGATATGTCATCGAATACATTCCCAAACAACATCCCCAGCACAGCATCCAAAACTACCTGTTAACTTCCCCCAGCATAGCTTTCAGCCAGGCTATAACACTACTGCAGCTTTACTGGCTTTTATGGATACAAGAAACAGAGCCAGAGCCAAAAAGTGAACGTTTCCACACTATTCCTTGACCTTTTAAAGGCTTTTGGCATTGTTTCCCCCAAAACTGTTGTGACAGTTCTTATCCATTGAACTGTCACCCTCCACACACAAGTGGCCTGAAAGATATTTATCAAACAGACAGCAATCTGTAAAATGGCAACTTGCTCTTGCCTTACATACCAAATGCCAGCTGTGTCTCACAAGACCCCTCCTTTTCAAAATCTTCATCAACAATCTCCACACTTCCTACTGCCAAGCCTCTCAAATCCAGTACACTAATGCCTCTGTGGTTATCTATATGGCCAATAATATCAACCAACTCCAACAAATTACACAGGAAGTCTTTAATTTGGCTGAGACCTGGCTTAATAATGCCCCCCCCAAATAAATAAATAATAAAGTTCTTCTTTTGTCCTCTAAACCACCCAATCAGAACAAATCTACCTTCATTTTTTTGGGGGTGAGGGAATAAGACAAAAATTGAAGTAGTCCCCCTCATAAAACTTCTAGGAATAGTAAGAGAAGGCACTCTCTAATTTGATTTGAATGTCTAGCATTATAGGTTCATAGGTTGGTACTAGGCTATTGGCCCAAGGGCCTACATAAGCCTAGCCAACAAGGTTCTATGGCTTACGCCACCCATGAAAGTTATTTTCCTGTGCCACTGTTGAGCAGAGACACAGAAGTGATCCCCAGGGCGTATTTCATATTTCTCATCCACTCATCAAGATTTTTCTCGAAGAGTGCTAATCAACAACTTTGCTTGACATAGATGGGTAGCTTGTTCCAGAGTATAGGAAGTCTCTGAGACAGGAATCTATCCCTCCAGCGTGTACTTTTTATTGTGGTGACAAGGTTTAAGTCCTAGAGCATATTGCTCGGAGGGATTGGGATTTCTTTAGGTGTTGCATGTCCAACAGCTCTGGGTTTGACATAGCTTTATATGTTAGGCAGAGATCACCTCGGAGTAGGCGATATGCTATGGAGTAAAGCTGAAGCTTTTTGAGGTGGTCAGTGTAGGGCATTTGTTTGAGGCCAGTAATCCTCTTTGTGAGGTACTTCTGTGGCCTTTCCAGCTGCTGCAGATGTCTCGTGAGGTACATTCCAAATGGGGCATTGTACTCTATAATGGGTCTAATGAGTGTCGAGTAGAGGGGAACAATGAACTCTTTTTTCCTGAATGAGAACCCTTTTATGATGAGGTGCACCACGTAGAAGGACTTCCTGACTACTGTGGCGATGTGACTATCAAAGGAGAGACTACTGTCCACCTGGATCCCAAGGGCTCTTATCACGCATTTGGTGTTAAGTAGATTGCTGCCTATGTGGTAGTTCATGGGTACAGAATTTTTACCAAAGGGGATGACACTGCACTTTTTGGCATTGAGCTTGAGGCCATGGCTCTGACACCAGGCATCTGTCTCAGTGAGGCCCTTCTGTAGGATGTCCACATCATTTGGGGACTTGACTATGGCTCCTAGTTTACAGTCATCTGTGAACTTCATTAGCCAGAGGCCTTTTGTGTTAGCCTGTACTTCAGAGAAGTAGATACCAAACAGGAGAGGTCCCAGGACAGAACCCTGTGGTATTCCACTTGTCACTGCTTTGAGGTCAGATTTGGAGACTGCAACTTTTACAGTGTGGGTTCTGTCAGTGAGCCAGATGGCAACCCATGTTGTGACGTAGGGATTTATACCTAGTTTAGTGAGTTTAGCTATAATTCCAGGATGGGGGATGGTGTTGAAAGCCTTGGCGAGGTCAAGATAGGCTGTGTGAACCACCTTACCCTCATCTATGGCTTTGGTGACTGCCTCAAAGAAGTCAATCAGGTTCAGGAGGCATGATCTGCCTTTCACAAACCCGAACTGGGTTGGATCCAGAGTTTGGAGGTTACCAATGTCTTTCTTTATGAGTTCCATATGTTCCATGGCCTTGCAGACCAGTCTCGTCTTGCTAATAGGTCGATAGTTCCTGAGATCAGTGGTGTCTCCCCCTTTGTGGAGTGGGATAACTGTTGCTGTGCGCCATTCAGTGGGCACAAAGCCTGATGCGAGGCTATTATTGAACATGGTGCTTAAATGGGGAGCCAGTTCATTCTGAAGTTCATGTAAAACGCAGCCTGTCCCATGGATGCTGTGTTTTTGGCTTTAGAGAGTGCAGCTTTTACCTGTGTAGTTGTAATTACAGGGACTCTGCATTCTTCCTTTATAGATATGGGCTCTTTAGGGGGTGAGAGAGGTGTAAAGTTAGCACTGAACCTATCTGCCAGGATGTTGGCAATATCAGTTGGTTCTGTAATTTTCGTGACGTTGTGCTGTAACTCAGAGCAGATCTGGGTGTTGCCATCGAGATTCTTGATATAGCTATAGAATGCTTTGTGGTTGTCCTTGGATTTAGTGGTGATTTTGTTTTCGTAGCTAGCTTTGGAGGATCTTATAAGGGATCTCAGCTTCTTACTGAGGCTGACCAGGGAGCCCCTCCACTCATGGGATTTTACTCTCTTTTGCAACAGTTTCTTCCTTCTGTTGTACAGTTTGTTTATGGCAGGGGACCACCAGATTGGCTTCCTTTTTTTGAAGGATATCATCTTGGTTCTGTTTGGGATAGCACGATCCATGCAATCATGTAAGTGCTTATAGAGTGCATTTGTGCAGGATTCAGCAATTGTAACTGTATTGTCCATCTGCATGGGTATCATGAAGTTCACCACTTCTGTTTTAAGAAGCATGAAGTTGGCTTTGGAGAAATTTTTACTGTGGTTTCCATAATGGGGGGTGGGCGTGGGATGTGGATATCAAGGGTGATAAGCTTATGGTCAGATCGGACCAACGAGGAGTTGACTTCAGGTGTGGAACACCGCTCACTCATGTTGGTTATGACTAGGTCGAGGATATTGCTGCCCCTGGTGAGGGTGTGGATAAGTTGATCTAGGGCATTGGAGTTTATGAATTACAGAAAATTCTGAGCTAAGGAGTTGGTACATGAGTAGTTTTCCCAGTTAATGGTGGGGTAGTTGAAGTCGCCCATTATTAGGGTATTTGGTTGAAGCCTAATATTTTCCAGTACATCAAAAAAAGAGGAGTGGGAATCCTGGGGCATGGTGGGGGATCTGTAGCAAGCTACAATTTGGGTAGCAGTTTTGCCCAGAGTTAGTTCCACTTGGATAACCTCGGATGCATTATGCTAAGCAACTAGCCTGGAGGTGTCGATATCCTTAATGAATATGGACACACCTCCACCTTTGGTGTTTCGGTACAGGTTACATGGCCAAAAAGTGTGGTATGAGTTATAGCCTGGTAGTGGAGGGGTGCTCTCTGGGGCCTTCACATTAAGGACATAACCAGCACGCCAAAGACATCATATTCTGTTTATCATGCCAGGGTAAACCCATCCCATTCAGTTCTCTCATGTTAAGGACATAACCAGCATGCCAGGGACATCATATTCTGTTTATCATGCCAGGATAATCCCATCCCATTCAGTTCTCTCATGTTAAGGACATAACCAGCATGCCAGGGACATCATATTCTGTTTATCATGCCAGGGTGATCCCATCCCATCCGGTTATCTCACGATAAGGACATAACCAGCATGCCAGGGACATCATATTCTGT
Organism: Protopterus annectens; assembly: GCF_019279795.1. Lineage (NCBI taxonomy): Eukaryota > Metazoa > Chordata > Ceratodontiformes > Protopteridae > Protopterus > Protopterus annectens. The sequence continues at coordinate 56,884,826 of NC_056729.1, forward strand.
TTATCATGCCAGGGTAAACCCATCCCATTCAGTTCTCTCATGTTAAGGACATAACCAGCATGTCAGGGACATCATATTCTGTTTATCATGCCAGGGTAAACCCTTCCCAACCAGTTCTCTCATATTAAGGACATAACCAGCACACCAGGGACATCATATTCTGTTTATCATGCCAGGGTAATCCCATCCAGTTATTTCACATTAAGGACATAGCCAGCATGCCAGGGACATCATATTCTGTTTATCATGCCAGGGTAATCCCATCCAGTTATCTCACATTAAGGACATAACCAGCATGCCAAGGACATCATATCCTGTTTATCATGCCAGGGTAAACCCTTCCCAACCAGTTCTCTCATATTAAGGACATAACCAGCACACCAGGGACATCATATTCTGTTTATCATGCCAGGGTAATTCCATCCCATCTGGTTCTCTCACATTAAGGACATAACCAGCATGCCAAGGACATCATATTCTGTTAATCATGCCAGGGTAAACCCTTCCCAACCGGTTATCTCACGTTAAGGACATAACCAACATGCCAGGGACATCATATTGTGTGTATCATGCCAGTGTAATCCCATCCCATCCAGTACTCTCATGTTAAGGATATAACCAGCATGCCAGGGACATCCTATTCTGTTTATCATGCCAGGGTAATCCCATCACATCCAGTTCCCTCACGTTAAGGACATAACCAGCATGCCAAGGACATCATATTCTGTTTATCATGCTAGAGTAAACCCATCCTATCCAGTTCTCTCATGTTAAGGACATAACCAGCATGCCAGGGACATCATATTCTGTTTATCATGCCAGGGTAATCCCTTCCCATCCGGTTATCTCACATTAAGGACATAACCAGCTTGCCAAGGACATCATATTGCATTTATCATGCCAGGGTAAACCCTTCCCAACCAGTTCTCTCATGTTAAGAACATAACCAGCATGCCATGGACATCATATTCTGTTTATCATGCCAGGGTAATCCCATCCCATCCAGTTATCTCACGTTAAGGACATAACCAGCATGCCAGGGACATCATATTCTGTTTATCATGCCAGGGTAATCCCATCACACCCAGTTCTCTCACACTAAGGACATAACCAGCACACCAGGGACATCATATTCTGTTTATCATGCCAATGTAATTCCATCCCATCTGGTTATCTCACGTTAAGGACATAACCAGCATGCCAAGGACATCATATTCTGTTTATCATGCCAGGGTAATCCCTTCACATCCGGTTATCTCACGTTAAGGACATAACCAGCATGCCAGGGACATCATGTTATGTTTATCATGCCAGGGTAATCCCATCCAGTTATCTCACATTAAGGACATAACCAGCATGCCAGGGACATCATATTCTGTTTATCATGCCAGGGTAATCCCATCCCATTCAGTTATCTCACGTTAAGGACATAGCCAGCATGCCAGGGACATCATATTCTGTTTATCATGCCAGGGTAATCCCATCCCATCCAGTTATCTCACGTTAAGGACATAACCAGCATGCCAGGGACATCATATTCTGTTTATCATGCCAGGTTAATCCCATCCCATCCAGTTATCTCACATTAAGGACATAACCAGCATGCCAGGGACATCATATTCTGTTTATCATGCCAGGTTAATCCCATCCCATCCAGTTATCTCACATTAAGGACATAACCAGCATGTCAGGGACATCATATTCTGTTTATCATGCCAGGGTAATCCCATCCCATCCAGTTATCTCACATTAAGGACATAGCCAGCATGCCAGGGACATCATGTTCCATCTAGTTATTACACTTTAAGGACATAGTCAGCATACCAGGGTATAATGTTCCATCTGCTTTCCTCATGCTATGGACATGGTCAGCATAACAGGGGAATCATATGCCATCCGGTTATCTCTCTTCAAGGACGTAATGCCAGAGCAATTGGGTTTTATCCAGTTATCTCACCTGAAGAACCTGGTCATCATGCCAAGGACATGATGTTCCATTCAGTTATCTCATGTCATAGAGACAGCTTGTCACAGAAATATTGTTCCATCAGTTATCTTGCTTCAAGAACATGGTGAGTGTACCAAGGACATCATGAACCATCCAGTTATTTTACTACAAGGATATAGTCATCATGGCAAGGACAAAAGTTACACCCAGTTATCTCATAGGTTCATAGGTAGGTACTAGGCTATTGGCCCTGGGACCTATACAAGCCCAGCCAAAATGGTACCCTGGCTTTTGCCACACAAGAAAATTATTTTCTTGTGCCACTGTTGAGCAGAGCTGCAGAGGTGATCCCCAGGGTGAATTTCTTATTTCCCACCCAATCATCAAGATTTTTCTAAAAGAGTGCTAATGAGGAGCTTTGTTTGGTATAGACAGGTAGTTTATTCCAGAGTATGGGAAGTCTCTGGGTCAGGAATCTATCCCTCCGACATGTTCTGTTTATTGTGGTCTCAAGGTTTAGGTCCCTAGAGCATGTAGCTCAGAGGAATTGTTATTTCTTTAAGTGGAGCATGTCCAACAGCTCTGGGTTTGACATAGCTTTGTATGTTAGGCAGAGATCACCTCTGAGTAGGCGATATGCGACGGAGTAAAGCTGGACGTTTTTGAGATGGTCTGCATAGGGCATCTGTCATGGACATGGTCAGCATGCCAGGGGGCATCATGCTGCATGCAGATATCTCACTTCAACAGCATGGTCTGCACACCAGGGGGCATTATATTATATCCAGTTAGTATATGGTCAGCATGGTAAGGGCATCATGTTCCATTTAGTTATCTCACTTCACCAGTATGGTCTGCACACCAGGGGCATTATATTATATCCAGTTATCTCACTATCTGTCCTATTCTTCACTCTGTTGTGTACTTCAGTTTCTGTGTAAAATGCATTGTTGTTTACATAGGGAAGACAAATAGAATGCTTAAGGAGCGTATATTAGAGCACAATAGAGATATCATTAATAAAAAGGAGAACACTGCATTGGCCAAGCATGTTGAGGCAGAAGGCACTTTCAAATGTTTTGTTCTAGAGGTTATCAGAGAAGGGATAAGAGGGGGGTGATGTGAAGAACAGGACCAAAGCAGCTGAGCAAAGGTGGATCATTAAACTCGATGCAGACACATTACCGGGCATTAATGAAGCAGCATCATTTAAACCAGTATTCAAAGCCGGAGCACTCAGATATTAATTTATATCTATACAGCACTTTAAAATGTGTAGATAAGTGTTGATACTTGTTCATTTTTAAAAGTTTTTTAGAAAAAACTTTAATGAGGTTTTCATAAATTAAATGTTGGATATTTTATGGAATTTTATCAGCAAAGTGAGAGGGACACTTTAAATGCCTTAACTGCTATCAGTTAATGGCTGATTGATTTTAAGTGTATAAAAAATGTTATTCAGTTGTTTAATGCTGTCTGAGGAAGCAGTCATAGAGTCTGTGAAAGCGCTTACGTTTTGTCATTTTAATAAAGTGTTTATGTTCAGCCGTGGTGGACAAGGCTGTATTTATTTTTGTATTGTTGGCTTACTTATATACAAAGTTGTTTGTTTTCTGTACTGACTACTGGATTATAATAATTATTATTATTGTAAGCTTTGTTACTGCATATGGAGCTTTTCTCCCTGGGGCCTCTGGTCCAGTCAGACACTACCTAGTAAACAAATGCAATAAAATAAAAATAAATAAAATAAACCTATTGGTTGATATGATTTGAAAAACTTAAAGCTGGATCTACCCATATACCCAAGTCCTTAAATCAATCTACAGTTTCAATCATTGTGTGCTGCATTAAATATTTACCTTTCAATTTATGTTCCCCAAATCTCATATGATTATTTTTTGATCTATTTATCTCCTGTACCCAAATGGTCAGTTTAGTCAAGTCCTTTTGCAGACATGCCCTATCTGTAAAACATGTAATCATTTTACCCAAATTTAAATAATCTACATACAGACTGTATGACATGCCCTGAATGCCATAGAGAACATGTTCCATGCCGTTATCATGCATTATAGACATGGTCAGCATATCAGGGATATCATGTTCCATCCTGTTATCTGCCTTCAAAGACTTAGTCAGCACACCAGTGCAATCATTTGTTTTAAAGAAGAAACATATTTCTTAAATTATCACTGACATAGGCAATCATTCATTTATATAAATGAAAAAAAGAAGTTATGTACTCACCATAATGTTCCATCTGTGTTGTCCCTTTTCATTCTTCCTCAATAAGTGGGTACAGATCCAACAGTTGGATCCAACTTGGCTGCTTTTTACAGCTCATGGACACTGGAAATTCTTGAGCTCCTTCCTTATCCATAAAGCTTTAGTCCTCTAACATACCTCACATCTTGTTTGCTGATCTTTTAGTTCATAGAAACTTAGAAACAATTATAATATCAGAAACCAATATCTGAAGCTCAAAGCAGGAACATTGGTTCCCTTATTAGATTCTCATTCTTCCAGAAGTCATAAACAAAACATAGGAGATTGGAGGAAGGGGACTTGAAGAAGAATGAAAAATGGACAACACAGATGGATCATTATGGTGAGTACATAACTTCTTGATCTGATGTTGTCAATTTTTGTTCATTCCTCAACAAGTGGGACAAAGTCCCCAGCTACCTGAATCCTGGCAGGACTCTAAGAAATGATATTCCAGAGCACTGTTGAGCTGAAAGCTGCTCTTCCTCTCAAGACCCGATCCAATTTGTAATGAGTAATAAAAGTATGAGGATTAGCCCAAGTTGCAACCGCACAAATATTGTCCATGGAAGACCTGGATAAAAATATCGATGAAGTTGCCATATACCTGGTTGAAAGGGCTGTTAAAGGTTTTGACAAAGGCAAGCCCAATTAGTTGTAAGGAAATGCCATCAGTTAACCATTTGGTTAAAGTTACTTTAGGTAACTGGTTTGCCCAATTTTGGTTCATAACGCAACTCTGTCTTTATGGAAATTTAAATAAGGAGGCTAGGAGATAGGGCTTGAAGTGCAGATACTGTTTGAGCAGAGGTTATAGCTACTAAAAAAACAGTATTCTAGGTTAAAAATTCTAGTCCGCATTTTGCTGATGGTTCAAATGGAGATGTAATATTAAATTCCAGTCCCATTGTGGAACTGGATCTTCAAAAGGGGTTCTAAGAAAAAAGGGGGAATTATTTACTCCTACATGAAAATTAGAAATGGCAGCTAATTTTTCATAGGTTCATAGGTTCATAGGTAAGTACTAGGCTATCGGCCCGAGGGCCTAAATAAGCCTAGCCAACAAGGTTCCCTGGCTTACGCTACCCAAGAAAGTTATTTTCCTGTGCCACTGTCGAGCAGAGACACAGAAATGATCCCTGGGGTGTATTTACTATTTCCCATCCACTCATCAAGATTTCTCTTGAAGAGTGCTAATGAAGAACTTTGCTTGACATAGATGGGTAGCCTGTTCCAGAGTATGGGAAGTCTCTGGGGAAGGAATCTATCCTTCCAGCATGTCCTGTTTATTGTATTGACAAGGTTTAGGCCCCTAGAGCATGTAGCTTGGAGGGATTGGGATTTCTTTAGGTGTAGCATGTCCAACAGCTCTGGGTTTGACATAGCTTTATATGTTAGGCAGAGATCACATCGGAGTAGGCGATACGCTATGGAGTAAAGCTGGAATTTTATGAGACGGTCAGTGTAGGGCATCTGTTTGAGGCCAGTAATACTCTTTGTGAGGTACTTCTGTGGCCTTTCCAGCTGCTGCAGATGTCTTATGAGGTACATTCCAAAAGAAGCATTGTACTCTATAATGGGTCTAATGAGTGTTGAGTAGGGGGGAACAATGACCTCATTTTTCCTGGATGAGAACCCTTTTATGATGAGGTGTGCCATGTAGAAGGACTTCCTGACTACTGTGGTGATGTGACTATCAAAGGACAGACTACTGTCCACCTGGGTCCCAAGGTCTTTTATTACACATTCAGTATTGTACTTTAATAGTCAAGGAGCTAGCCCCTTCATTAAAAATTGCAGCCAAAAACTCAGGAACTTTAGGTACTGGTGCTGAAAAAGAATCAATGTATCTTTGTTGTGCCCAGAAAGAAAATCTTTTTCACTTCAGTAAATTTTCCTAGTGGAAGCTTTATGGGAAGACAAATAATGCTACGAGCAAGACATGAGAACCTTGGTTGTCTGCCTATCAATGGAAGTGTAGAAACATGCAGTCAACTTTAGGCCTGAAATGTCTGGGGGAATCATGCCCATCAGGTGAGACAGGAGGTCTGGAACTGGCACTAGAATCCATCGAGGTGAACTAGATGAGCCCAAAGAAAGTGGAACCAAAGCTGATGAGGTCAGTAAGGTGCAATGAGCATGACTGTGCCCTTCAGTCAAGATGCTTTCTAGAGAAGCTTGGGGATTAGAGAAGTTGGGGGGGGGTAAACATAAAGGAGATTGGGTCCAATCATGGAAAAGAGCATCTCTTGGTGAATTCCCCTGTGGGGGAGGATGAGGGCAAAGAACCTGCTGCACTTGTTGTTAAGGGGAGATGCAAAGGGGTCGCAGCAAGGTTGGCCCCATTGATGGAATATGTTTACCACAATTTTTGTGTTTAGAGACCATTCCTGAGGCAACAAAATGGACCTGCTCAACTTGTCTATCACATTGGATTTCTTCAGAATGTGCATTGCTATCAAAAATCAATTGGATGAGACCGCCAATTGCCAGACTCTCAGAGCTTCTCAACACAAGGGGTAAGATCTGGTTCCTTCTTGTTTGTTGATGTATTATACCACTGGCATGTAATCCATCTGAATTGCAATAGTTCCAGAAGGGAAAGAGGCTAGAAACTCATGCTACACTAGGAGTACTGCTGTCACTTCCAAGACATTGATATGCATGTTTGCATGCAATTCGTAATAAGAAAAATCTTAACAGATTCTACTTAATATTCTTGAAAATATAGACTGGACTCCTCTTAAGCAACTGCCCTTAGATGCTGCTGTGCAGTACTGCAATGACACCTTCATTACTATTCTAAGCAGACCTACACCTCCAAGAACAGTGCGTGTCAAAGCCAACTACACACCATGGTTAACCCATGAGACTTGTACCCTCCTAAAACAAAGGGGCAAAGCATGGCAAACCTGGGCTAAAAATAAATCCCTCCAAAACCATTTAATTTACCAGCAACTTAGAAACAGTGCCAAACATCAAATTAAACTAGACAAGCAACACTACTATTCTAATTTACAATGGAAATACAAAATTAATCCACACAAATTATGGAACACAATCAGTAACATACTTCATCCTGGTCAAACCACAATCCCCCCCAACTTACCTGATAACACAAACAATATTGCTGAACAATTTAACATATTCTTCACTGAAAGTGTTTTAGCACTGACTAAGAATAGCAAGTCTCCCACAATGCCAACACCCAACAATCCAAGCAATTTTGTAGATGCATTCTCATTTCAGACAGTCCCAAAATAAGCCATTGCCAAACTATTAAAGAAGTTGAAACCCACTTCACTGGCAGCAGATAACTTGCCAGCAGAATATCTAAAATTAACAGCAGATCTTATTGCCTTCCCTGTGTCAGTATTTATAAATCGCTCTGTAACAGAACAGTATGTCCCAGCTATTTGGAAAATTGCATACATTACACCAGTACACAAAGGAGGTAATTCAGCAGAACTAGCAAACTACCGGCCTGTTGCTATACTTTCACCACTTTCTAAAATTCTGGAAAGTTGTATCCACTTTCAACTTCTTAAACACCTTCTAAACAATAATCTCATCTCATCGTCACAGCATGGATTCCGACCATATCATAGCACTACTACACCTCTTCTAAGTTTCAGTAATACAATAAATAATAATGTCTAAAGCATTTGATACACTTTCCCATCCTAGGTTACTGCCCACTCTAAAAAATCTTAATATCAACCCTGATGTTTTCAAAGTTGTCTATCTACCAGTCAGCAAGCTGTGAAATGGAAGCAACATCTATCCCCACTCCTTCTTGTTAAACTTGGATTCCCTCAAGGTTCAATCCTAGGGCCCCTCCTCTTCAGCATAATCATAAATGGTCTTAATACTGCTTCCTGTCAAGCATCTATCATACAATGTGCAGATGATTCAACCCTCATATGTGCAGCATCCACAATAACTCAACTTCCTATAGTCACACAAAAAGTCTTCTCTGATAATGAAACGTGGCTAACAAACTCAAAACTCGTTCTCAACCCTAATAAAACTAAACTTATGATCTTTTATCCATCTAAACTGTCAAAGGAAAAAACTTCAAAGACCAATACACGTAAGGTTCAGTTAAGGCACATTTAATAACTTGCTGCAAGGAGACAAAAACATGCAAATACAGGATTTTGACTCACTACTAACAGGAAGTATGCTATTCTTATACTGTTCTACAACACATTGCCTTCTATGGCTGACGTAATCAAACACAACTTTCAGTATTGTTCTACAGCAGATTTTCTGCTGACATGACTGGATTTATGAAAAACATTTTGAGAAAAACAACCTGGCCTTGGTGGGCCCTTGCCCGTTACAAGCTTCTATTGTGTAGTTCTAATACATGTGTTACATTTCAAGGTACTTTTCTAACTCAGACACAAGCAAATGCTGATTGCAGTTCATATTTTCAAGCAATCTTTGTTCCGATTATCTATAGCTTCTGCAGCTGTGTGTTTTCTCACAGCACAAGCGGAACTCCTTGTCTAAGTCTCATAACATTAATACAAGCGATATTGTTCTATTCTTTATTTTCCTGACACAAGCAGAAATTATCTGCATCCCTGTAAATTTCCAAAGCATAAGCAATAGCTGCGCATATTTCATGACAATACAAGGTTAGAAAGCTTCTGCAATTCGTACAGATTTTATGCAGTGTGAAATAGAATAAATGTGTTAACCCTTTTCAAGCCTTAAATGCACTAAGCATATTACTAATACATACACTAATACATATTTTTCTGACATAAACCTGCTAACCTCCCAGCTAACTTTTATATCACTGCCAGTAATAATATTAGTATTTTCCCAGATTCCCAAACAAAATATTAGGCATCATAATTGACAACAGACTAAAATCTGACATACACATGTCTAACACAATCAAAAAGGTTTACAAGAAAATGGGAACAATGTATAGAAACAAAACATTCTTAACAGACGCTGCAAGAATAGCCATCGCTAGAACCCACCTTCTCTCCTCACTCTTATATGCATCCCCCATACTTACCAACCTCAAAAAGTCAGATCTAAGTAAATTAGAATCATGCTGCAATAAGATTGCCAAATTTGCAACAGATTCCACACATTCAACCCATCACTGTCAATGCCTAAAAAATATTTCTTGGTTGGAACTACTTCTGTTATGAACTATAACCAGTTAATAATGGCTCATAAAATAATGCACAATTCTGACAATGTACCTTCACTAAAAAATCTTCTACAACCCTACTCTAACATTTGTACTCTTTGATCATCTAACAAAGACTTACTCCAAGTAACCAAAGTATCCAATACAGCAGGCAACTCTCTTTAATCTAACTTTGTTGCTAAAAATTGGAATACCCTTCCACATAGTATTAGATCCATAAGCAGTCTTAATCATTTCAAACTATTTCTCAAAAGACACTTATTTGAATCCTGGCTTTGCACATGTAATACTCCAGGTTAATTATTAACTTAGCACTACTTATACAATTTGACTATACATACTAACTCTGTTAACATATCCCTTCTAACATCACTACTTCTCTATAAGTAGTTACATTCCCAGCTGCAACTCTCACCATGGAAGTATTATTAACTATGCATTAATTTACCTAAGTGATTCTCCCTGCTTAATTTCCTAACTAATTTTATGTTCCTCCACATATATAAATCCAACCATATATTTGTCTATAGTCAAGTGTTTAAAGTCTTGTTCTATTTGATACTATGTATATATTTTTGTTTTCACATGTTTATCCTGTGAATGTGTCAACACTCATTTTTTTCTCAATTTTGTTTATAATTTCTATTACTTGTTGTGATCATTTGTATGTAAGCTTAGACTGGAGCTTTTCTCCCTGGACCTCTGCTGAAAATGGGCATTGTCTTAGTCAGACCATCTCCGTAAACAAATTTAAAATAAATAAAATAAACATGTTTGCTTCTTTGGGGCACCAGGTGCCTTGGACTGTCTTTCACAAGAAGTGCCCCCCACCCAATTTGGGAAACATCCATAGTCACTATGGCTTTGGGCTGAGGAAGAATGAAGGGCAGTCTTGTAAAATCTGATCTGAGCAAACCTACCTCAGGAGGTACTTTCTGCATGCCTGAGTTATTCTGATCTGAGTGGACATAGGCTGGTGCTGAATAGGATACTGAGTTGCTAGGGTCTATTGAAGAATTCTCATATGGTATCTTGCTAACAGAACCAGAACTATTGCAGGACATGATCCCAATGCTTGTAGAATCAATCAAGCTGATAGAAAAGAATTTTCTATTATCTTTTTGACTTGAAATTGAATAGTTTGTACCCCTGGTAAGGAAAGGGAGGCTATCACAAATACCATATTGAACAAGGCCCCTACAAACTCTAATATTTGAGATGGCTCTAGCTGAGATTAGATGTGACTGACTGTAATTCCTACATGAGATCAAGGCTGGAGTACATAATCGTATGCTTTTATCAGAAGATGATTGGTCAGAGTGGTCATCCAAGTACGGAGACATCCTGACTCCCTGAGCTGCTACTACTGCCATGCACTTGGTGAACACCCTGGGGCTGTGGTGAGGCCAAAGGGGAGAGCTCTGAATTTGTAATGACTGGCTCACAGCTGGAAGCATATGTATCTTCTGGATTATCTGTTCATTTTATGTGATAGTACACATCCTGAAGATCTACTGAGCATATCCAGTCATCCTTGTGCAGGAAAGGCAAAATGGACTGAACTGTGACCATCTGGAACTTTGTGCACTGAACTGATTTGTTCAGATTGCTGAGATCCAAAATTGGGCTCCAGTCCCCTGTTTTCTTCAGCACTAAAAAGAATCTTGAGTAAGTTCCAGACTCTTTTTGGACTAGGGGGACCTCTTGGATGACTCTTTTTTTTCTAGAAGTTTTCTTATTTCATAGGTTCATAGGTGTGTACTAGCCTAATGGCCCTGGAGCCTTTACAAGCCTAGTCCATAGAAGTTCCCTGACATTGTGCCACCCGAAGCTTCTTTCCTCTGACTGGGTGGAACATTGGGAATTTTGTTTACTGCTAAAGGGGAAGGTAGGGAAAAGGGTATTATATAACCTCTGAAAATAATCCTCTGCACCCATGAATCTTTGTAATCTCTAGCCAGGCTCTCAGATGTAGGGATAGATGACCCTTGACTACCTCCAAAGGTGGACAATCAGGCCTCCTTTTAGCAGCACTGATAGGATCTGTCAAAGAAAGTGTCCCTAGATTCTTGATTGTGCAGACCTCCTCTGTCACATGGGTGGCATCTCCCATTAGAGCTGCCCCCTCTGCCTTTGGGGGAACTATCTCTACATGTTTCATGGAAATGACCGTGAGATTTTCTGAAACACATTTTCTGACCATCACTTTGATTCCTAGAGAAGGTTCTTTGAGGAGTTGAAAAATGTACACCCACTGCAGACAGGGACTTACCATCCTGCTCACACCTGAATACTGTGTCTTTAACTTTGGGGTCAAACAAAAAACTTCCGTCAAAGGGAGCATAGACGAAGGAGGACATGAAGGGCTCTGCAAAATCACACAGGCACATCCAAGCATGTCTCCTAATGGAAATTCCTAAACCCATCACTCTTGAAGTGCCTTCAACTGCGTGTGAGAAAATAGGCTTTAGGGTAGCCAACTGTCAGGCAACTGAGCTCTCTGCCTCAGAAGTAATGGTACCAGAGAGAGAATTGGAGAGTTCTTTAATCAAATTCCTCTGAAGTCCTTTCAGAGGCTCTTAATAAAAATTTGCCCAAGCAACAGAGACCTCCAAAGTTGAAACGTAAGTAACCACCACGCCGCAACACAACCCAAGTGATACATAGCTCACAAAACCAGTGTGCCACTCAACCTCAGCCCCTAAGGCAAAACAACGTACCTAACACACTAGTCATAGGTGACTCTATAGTAGGCTCACTGATGTCCCACTCACCAGGCTAAACAAGGAGAAAATTATGGTCAGCTGCCTGTCGGGTACCAGGATCTGCCACATAACACATGCACTCAGGTCACTCCACAATGACCCTTGCCCTGAGTAGCATACTGCCATCGCCCAGAATGATAGCACAGTACAAGGACAACATGTTTGACTTCAACAATTGGCTAAGCTTCTGGTGTCATTCTATGGGGATCCAGTATCTGTCTGCCTGGGATGACATGATTAACAGACTATGATGTTTTCTCTGCTTTGCACCTGTCTCCCCTGGAATTCCGGATACTGGCTAAGGCTCTTGCCACCCCTATAGTGCCTTTTTTAGGCAGGGTTCAAATAACAAAAACCACTGTAACATGTACAAGCAAGCAAAATCTGAGGGTAATTCTACTCAATGCTAGAAGTCTAAATACACTCACTTGAGGCACTCCTCAAAATAGAGAATATCAACATCTGTGCAGTGACAGAGACTTGGTTCAGGGCTCCAGAGAGCACCTCTACAAAACCAGGCTACAATTCATACCACACCTTTGGGCCACCTAACCTGGACTGACATAGTAAAGGTGGAAGCATGTCCATATTCACTAAGGATATCCACACCTCCAAGCTAGTTGCCCCAACATAATGCATCTGAGATTCTCCAGGTACAATTAACACTAGGCAAGACTGCAATACAAATTGTAGCTTGCTACAGATCACCCACCATGCCCCATGATTCCCACTCCACTTTTCTTAACATACTGAAAAGTATTAAGGTGCAAACAAATACCCTAATACTGGGCAACTTCAACTACCCCACCATTAACTGGGAAAACTGCCCCACCAGGGGCACCAATATCCTAGACCTGGTCATTACCAACATGTGCGACCAATGCTCCACACCAGAGGTCAGCTCCTTGTTGGTCAGATTCAACCATAAGCTAATCACCCTAGACATCAACATCCCACCCCCACCCCCCATTAAGGTAACCACTGTAAAAAACTTCTCCAAAGCCAACTTCATGCTTCTCAAGCAGAAGTGGCAAACTTCATGACACCCATGCAGACAGAAAGTAGAAGTACAACTGCTGAATCTTATACCAATGCACTGTATGAACACATACATGAGTGCATGGACCATGCCATCCCAAATAGAACCAAGACACTCTCTTCCAAAAAAGGAAGCCAATCTGGTGGTCCTCTGCCATAAACAAACTTTACAACAAAAGGAAGAAACTGTTGCAAAAAAAGAGTAAAATCCCAAGATTGGAAAAACTCCTTTGTCAGCCCCAGTAAGAAGCTGAGAAACCTCATAAAATCCTCCAAAGCTAGTTACAAAACAAAATTGCCACAGATTCTAAAGACAACCTCAAGGCATTCTATAGTTCTGTCAAGAATCTCAATGGCAACACTCAGATCTGCTCTGAGTTACAGTACAATGGCACTAAATATACAGAACCAACTGATATTGCCAACATCCTGGCAGATAGGTTCAGTGCTAACTTTACCCTTCTCACCCACAAAGGGCCCATCTTAATACCAGAAGAATACCAGGTCCCAGTAATCATGACTGCACAGGTAAAAACTGCTCTCTCCAAAGCCAGCAATGCACCATCCATGGGACCAGACGACATCCCGGGCTGTGTTCTGCACAAACTACAAAACAAACTGGCACCCACCTATGTACCATGTTCAAGTCATAGCCTCACTTCAGGCCTTGTGCCTACAGAATAGTGCACAGCTAAGGTTATCCCACTCCACAAGGGGGGATCCACCATGGACCCTGGGAGCTACCGCCCCATTAGCCTGACGAGCCTGATCTGCAAGGGCATGGACGTCTTTGAAGCAGTCACCGGAGTCGTGGATGAAGGTAAAGTGGTTCACACAGGCTATCTAGACCTCACCAAGGCATTCAACACCATCCCCCACTCTGGAAGCATAGATAAACTCACTAAACTGGGCATAAATCCCTATATCATGTGATGGGTTGCCAACTGGCTCACTGACAGAACCCACAACGCGAATGTAGCCAACTCCAAATCTGACTCCAGACCAGTGACAAGTGGCATACCACAGAGTTCAGTCCTGGCTCCACTTCTATTTGGCATATACTTCTCTGAAGTTTAGGACAACACAGAGAGTCTATGGCTAACATAGTCCACAGACAACTGTAAACTGGGAGCCATTATTGAATCCCTAAATGATGTGGACACTCTACAAAAGGGCTTCACTGATACAGATGCCTGGTGTCAAAGCCATGGCCTCAAGCTCAACACCAAAAAATGCATAGTCATCCCCTTTGGGAAAAACCCTGTGCCCATAAACTACCACATAAGTGGTAGTCCACTTAACACTGAAAGTGTGCTAAGAGACCTAGGGACACAGGTGGACAGTAGTCTCTCCTTTGATAACCACATTGCGACAGTAGTCAGGAAATCCTTCTACGTAGCACACCTCATCACAAAAGGTTTCTCATCCAGAAAAAAGGAGGTCATTGTTGCTCTCTATTCATCCCTCATTAGACCTATTATAGAGTACAATGTCCCATTTGGTATGTACCTCACAAGACATTTACAACAACTGGAAATGCCACAGAAATACCTCACAAAGAGGATCACCGGCCTCAAACAGATGCCTTATTCAGGCTGCCTCAAGAAACTCCAGCTCTACTCTGTCGCATATCACTTACTCAGAGGCAATCTCTGCCTAACATACAAAGCCATGTCAAACCCAGAACTGTTGGACATGCTACACTTAAAGAAATCCCAATTCCTCCAAGCCACATGCTCCAGGGATCTAAACCTTGTCACCACAATAAACAAAACATTCTGGAGGGATAGGTTCCTGTCCCAGAGACTCCCCATACTCTGAAACAGACTGACCATTCATGTCAAGCAGGGCACCTCATAAGCCCTCTTTATGAAGAGTCTTGACGATTGGATGGTAAATAGGAAATTCACCCTGGGGATCACTTATGTGGCCCTGCCTGACAGGGGCACAGGAAAATAATGTTTGGGTGGTGAAAGCCAGGGAATCTTTATGGCTAGGCTTGTATAGGCCCTAGGGCTGATAGCCTAGTACCTACCTATGAATTGTGCCAAACAATTAAATGACCTAAGTGCAAAAGTTGCTGAAGCATATACATGCTTCCCAAATTCGTCCAATGCCCTAGATTCCCTGTTAGGGAGATGGATGAACTCTGTTCTGCAAGTTCCTTTTTTGTGGCCGCCACTATGATCATGGCATCTACTAGTACTTCTTTGCTCCAAAATTCTCTTCCTTTCAGTGGTGCCAAGATCATCTCTGGACTCTTGGGGATCGGCTCAACAGAGTCGGGTTCCTTCCATACCTGCCTAGAAATCAAATCAATGAGATCATCAGTGGCCAGAGTCACCTAGGAGGTAGATAGACCAAACCCAAAGGCTTCCAGGAATACTGATTCCTCCGAGTAAGGGTTATTGGTAGACAAATCACCCCTTTGTATGAGGATCTCCAGGTATACCTCTCAACTGTCCAGATTTTTGCAGAACGTCCATATTTTTGCCTCATATTTTTGGTCTACTACTCTTAAAATTGTGTTTTTCTGACAAATTACTGGCAAATCATTGAGGGCTAAAGTCAAAAAATAATGTCAGACATTTGAATTTCAGACTTTATGCCCTTCAGAAAATCATGCTAATGTAAAATCTGTTATTCTGTCAACCTTCTACATTTGTAAGAGCAAGCTTTAAAATTGAAAATTGTCCCTACTTTTGGGCCTTTGTCCCCCATTATTTATGGCTTTATCCAGATTTCTTGCTCTAAGAGATTGAGATGTATGTCTCCAGGATGTCTCCAAAGGAGATATCATCAGGTGGTGATCTTGGGGACCATTGCCCCTCATTAAAATCAGTATCTTCAGTGACCAACTCTTGGTGACATTCTAAGTGCCTCCTCTTGCACTTTCTCTTCTTAGAGACTTCTTCGGTGGAATGTTCTGGAGAAGTATCAGAAAATATGAGTATACCCTGCTGGGTAGTCTGAAGACTTTGGGCTAGTTGTCCCTGCAGTCTAGAGTGTTGAGACTACAAGCAAAAAGACATATGAGATTAGGAAGTTGGATCTGAGGGAGGGAAGTAGAGAACACTCTCTCCATTACTTCAAAGGCAGAATGCTCTGGGGAGAAGGAGACTGACAGTGCTGAGAAGGTGTGCTTCCAGACAGCTGGCTCACTCTGACTGTAAGGCAGTCTATCCAAGGCAGAGGTTGGAGCTGAGCTGTCGAAAACCAAGGCTCTGATGGGCAAAGATGGCTCTGACAACTTCAGAGTTGACTCCAACCCCTCTGATCTGGCAACAGTGCTACAGCTCTGAAAGTCACGCAGCTCTGACATGCTCAGGACTGATCCACTCAGAAAAGGTATTGGAAAAGAACTCCAAAGGTCAGATTGGAGAAGGAGACAAAACATATGGAGTAGTACTGGTTAAGGTCTCCAGACCTGATGGGGTAGGAGCCAGGAGAACTCGCATCTGTATCTATGCTGACAGAAACTTCCACCTCATTCTATCCACATTTGCTTCTGTCAGACTCCTGAAAGAATGAGAAAAAGAGGCCCTGAAGTGTTTGTAGAATGATGGTACCAGTCTAGGAAGGGTGATAGAAAACAGGAAGGAAGAGGATCTAGACATGATGCATATCGGATCCTAGGGAGCTTCTTCAACTCTGAGTGTGTCAGATTGCATGATGTAAAACAGTTATTCAAAGCTGTCAGATATGAGGATTTAGTCTTTGGATCCAAGGAACTTAGATATGATCGCTTAGACACCTTTCTTTTTTTCAAAAACCTTTATGAATTATCACTTGTAACATAGGCAAATTTACATTCATATAAAAGTAATCAAACTATATTAACATACCAGACATTATACTTCACATATATTGCTATATATTATATAACCTAAGGTATATTACATAAATTATTCAGTTTCTGCCTTTTTTAAAAAAAGAAACATCTTTATTAGACACCTTGAGAGGACATAGCTAGGAGTGGAGCATCAGGAAGGGTTCAACGAGCACTTTCTGGACTCCACCCTCTATAATCAATTGGAAGTTTAAGCTCCAGATAAAGACTCAGAAAAGGAAGTCGGTAATAAACTTTACAAAATAAGCTGTACACTAAGACCCATGGGTTAAAAGCCTTACAAACATCATAAGTCTCTTTCAAATGAGCTGGGCCTACACAGTACAAACAAGAATCATGTGCATCTGAAAGAGGGATTTTATCCCCATAATCTTTACATTTTTTAAATCCAAAAGGTTTTTCAGCCATACTGGTAAAAAATACAGTTTTAATAATAAAAGAAAAAATATTTTTTTAAGGGAAAGGAAAGATAGAAAAGTCTCAATTGTCTCTGCCTACCATTCTTTAAATATATTTTAAATGTACTCCAGGTGCAGGGTTTCATATCCCAGCATTTGCTCTAGCCAGTCTTACAGTTGCTATACCCATCTGCTATATTAATGTATTTCAGTGTATAGTTATGATCAGGTAGTTGCTTACTCTATTATTTCTTTTACCTTGTATTTTTTTTTTATTTACCTTGTATAACTACCTGTTACTTATTTACTTTGTGTAACTTTTATTGTGCATCTTATTTATAAGTTGTAAATAAATAAACAGTAATTAAAGAAGTTACCACAAAAGTATAAGAGCAGAGAAGAGAAAAGATTGCCAACAATGGTAAGCTAAATTACACTGACAAGTGTAGGGATGATAAGGGAGGAATATATTATAGAAAATAACTAGAAAGGGTATAAAAAGTAAATATCGTACTTTACTCACAAAAAAACAACACTAAAGCTCAAGAGCTAACAGTGATCATGTCCGTATGTGAAGGCGGAAAATGAGATCTGAGCATTATGGGTAAGGCAGGAGTTCTAGACTTTCCAGTATCCACAAGCTGTAAAAAGTTTCTGAGTCAGATCTGAGGGCTGGATCCAAACCCACTTGTTGAGAAATGAATGAAAACTGACAACATCAAATCAAACTGTATAGACATAATTTTAGTTGCTAACATTATACATCACTTATAATCTATCCAGTCACTATCAGTCAAGCATTCCATATCTCATTCAAATCCTGCCTATTTTAAACCTCATTCCTTCTCTGCATGTATTGTTCCCACAATTCCCATTTTTATATGTAATTTGCTCCTACCCTTTCTAAAGATGCTATTTTCAATTATTTTCTTTCTGCTATTATATTCACTGCCTCTATTACAGTTGGTTTAGACTTTGTTTTCCATTTTCTAGTAACTGATTTTTTGGCAGCCTCCATAATTAGACTCAGCAAGGCCTTACTATGACTAGGCATTTCTGATTCTGTATTGCAGCTCAAAAATTATTTCCTTAGTTATACCAATTTGCTCATCCAGTGTTTCTGATAGAGTAGTCTCCAGGGAATTTTTAAAGTTTGCCAGCTCATTACACATCCAGAAAATATGTTCCCAATTACCTCTTTCTTCCCCATCACACCTCCAACATTTGCTATCCATCTGAGGAAAAATTCTTTGGAGTCTACTTGAGATATAAAAATTCCAGTGTAAACACTTCCAAGCAAAGATCCTACATTTTCTAGACTTTGCTGCATATTTGGGAAGCACACATTTATCCCACCATTGTTTCTGAATTACTTACCCAGTCTCTTCCTAATCGTTTCTAACCTCCTTTGACTGATTCTTACAATTATCATGTAATATTTTATATGCTGTACTAATTATTCCTTTTTTTAACAGCAACTTCTACTCTAGATTCTATTAAAACTCTACCAGTACTGTTTTGTTTGCTTATGATTCCCCCTATTTCTTTATCTTTGCCTATACTCTGATTTTAATCCTTAATAAGGAAAGCAATCTCTAGCCTGCAATCCAAATAAATTCCTGGCCTCTTACCATTCTATTACCTTTCCCTCAATACCTTGATTCTTTTGAATGTTTTCTCCAATATATTCCAACCCCCTCTTGCCTGTTGTCTGTATCCCTAATTGCAGTCATCACTATCATCAGAATCTCCTTTCTCCATTCCTGTGTTGCCTTATTTCGTAGAATACTTTCTGCTATTTTATGAATGTAATATTGTGTTGTTATTGTTACTCTCCTTTAGGATCTGCATCCAAAATACCAATCTCTACTTGTTTCTTGAGCTTCACCTTGTTTTGTCATCATCCCTTTCCACTTTGAATTATAGGTTTCTGCTTGTGTTATGTATATGAGCTTTAACTGCATAGCTCTGAAATACCCTTCAAATTGGGTAATCTTAAACCACTTTGCTCTATTGGAAGAATCAGCTTATCCTACTTGACTCTTGCCATCTTCCCCTCCCAGATAAAATCCTTCAGATCTTTAATTGCTATCCACAACTTCTCCTCTGGTTGATAAAAATATGCCTGACCTGGGTATAAAGCTAAAGGGACTGAAAACATTTTAACTGCTTGTATCTTGTTATCCATAGGCATAAAACAGAGCTTCCAATTTCTCAAGTTTTTGTATTATCTTCTGTTTTGTCTCTTCCCACATATCCCTAACTGCTACAAAAGAATAATTTTTAATCCATACTCATAAGTACTTCATTTTATCATGTCCCCATAAATATGAGCATTGCTAAAAAACAGGTCACGTGTGGATGCATAATTTATAGCTATTGCCTTTGTTTAAACATCATTCATTTTGTGTCCTGAAAAGATTTAAAACTGTCTCAAAATGTTCCACAACACTGCAGTGCTCCTTTCTGGTCTAATCAGGTATAAAATAATATAATCCGCAGAAAGAACCAGCTTTTCTTGATAGCAATTTCTTTTACCATACCAGTTATATCCCTGAATTTCTGAGTCCATTGTTTTCTTTGCCAATGGTTCTAAATTTAATGCAAATAAAAAGGGAAAACAGGTCACCCCTGCCTGTTTCCTCTGTTCAAACAGCAATTATCAGAGGGGAACCCACCCACTTTAAGTTTCACCTCCAGTCCCTCATATAGCCTCCTAATTAACATTATAATTTTATCAGGAATGCAAATGCTTCCACTGCACTGCTCATAAACTTCCAGCTTACTCTGCCAAATGCCTTCTCTGCACCAAGACCGACCAACAACATTGGTGTTTTCTTACATTCTGCTTCCCTCTGGATCATCAATGTTCTGTTAATGTTAGCAAATGATCCATTTCTATCAGTTTTGGCATTACCTCTGCCATTCTTTTAGACATTATAGACATAAACACTTCATGGTTTAGGATTGAAATGGGCCTTTATGACGCTGGACCTTATGGATCTTTACCTTCTTTAAGTATTACAGCCCCTACCACTTTCTTCCAGGATATTGGTGCTTCTCCTCCTCTTAAAATGCTGTTAAACAAAACCTTCCAGATCTTTATCACTTTTTTCCTTCTAGCTTTCAAACTTCCACAGAAATACCATCTATTTCTGGGGACTTTCCTGTGGATTGGTTTTACATCACCGTTTTTATCTCATCTCGCCTATCCTAACTGTTAGTAATTGAGGTTGATTTACTAATAACCTTGGCATATTTAATTCTTCCATAAACAGTTCCATTTGTACCTTTTCTTGATTTCCATATTTTATTGTTATATACAGCCTTTCATAAACATTTCTGAAATATTTCTAGTACCTCTACAGGATCTCTTGTTGTCTTCCTTGTTATAGGCTCTCTAAACTTGGTGACAACCCTTTCTACTTTGCTGTTGCATAAGTCATTGTACTAAAAGTTTTTGTGCACTGAACTTATCACAAAATAGTTGCTTAACAACAATATTTCTAAATTCATGCATATTATCAAGTTAATCCTTTATTTTCTGTTTAACATTCTGCAATTACTCCTCTTCTTGTTCTGTGAGATTCCCCCTGTTCTGCAATACTTTAACCTTTGTCAGTCCCTCTAAATAATTCTTGTTACTTCTTAACCACATCACTCTTTCATCTGCACCCTATTTTAAACTCCACTTTAATTTTATCCCACTCCATAGCTATATTTACAGAAGAAATTTCTATCTTTTCTAATAACTCCTGAATAATTTCCACTACGCATTCCTTAAATTCCTCTGTTTTCAGCAGATAGATGGTAAAGCACCACTGTCTCATTTTTATTTCATTGCCCTACATTTTTATTTTAGTTATTATTGGCACGTGATCTGAAATGGATATTGGATGCATATCAAAACTTGCAATTAAATGCACATGTTCCTGTAAAAGATAATATTTCCCTAACTAGCAAAAAAGTACATTCTAAACGCGGAGCCCTCTACAGGGCCAAACCTTACCTAACAACCCAAGCCAGGCTAGCCACAGCAAGATCTCAGCTTGTATCTACACTTCTCTAGTGTGTGCACATCTTCACAAACCTATGCAAGGTTGACCTATACAACCTAGAATCCTGCTAGAACAAAATCGCAATGTTTTCCACCAATCAAGCCCATCACTGTTCTGCTTTCCTGCAACTTAACTGGCTAGAACTTCCAAACCTGTTAACATTAAACCAATGTACTCTCAACCACAAAATCATTCACAACCCCAATAAGTGCCCCACAATTTCAGCCCTAGTCAAACAGTAGGTCCCTTAGGTTGTCTGATGGGCCTCTGCTCAAAATAATACAATCACATAACTACCACGGTGACTCCCTCTACTCAAACAAAATATCCAAGTCCTGGAATGCTCTCCCCCTATGCCCCCCCCCCCCGGATAACTACTCTCGCCTATCATTTTCTCTCCTCCTTTCATCACTACAACTAAAAGCTATTTCTCATCTAAGCATAATTCAGAGTTTACTATGACTAGACTTTTTAACACTTTTTCATGTTTTTTTTTTGTTTTTCACTGCTTAACCCACAAATTTCTCTTTTTGGGTGCACATATCTTTCATTACGCATGCTCACTCTCTGTTTCAGCACTACTCAATTATCAATACTTTCAGTGTTTACATTTTCTAATTTTGTTCCTATGATGCTATGTATATTTATCTAGTTATTTATAAAAAAAATTATGTAGGTAATTTTTCTGCTTTTTTTTGCTGATGTAAATTCTGTTTTTATCTGTCTTGTATTATTTGGAGCTTTTCTGCTTGGGTCTCCACTGAAAATGGGCTACTAGCCCAGCCGGACACCACCCAGTTAACAAATGTAAATAAATAAGTAAAAAAATAAATAAGACAAGTTCTTTCTAGCCTGGCCTAGTTTTTATATCTTGGGGAGTAATATGTAAATTCACTCTGAACTTCTACTACTGATTTCACATTTTCCATGCCAAATATTTTCATAAATTACCCTCCTTTGTTATATTTTCCCTTCTGGACCCCCCCCCTCCAATACATCTTCACTGCTGCAAATCAAATTCCAGTCCCCACCTATAAGTAATATTCCCTGATGAAAGCTGATTGTTTCTTCCAGAATTTTCTTAAGCTCCATTATAGCAGTAGAATAAAAATACATGTCAGTGTAATCCTCCTCCCTTGCCAGTAGCTCCTTAGTACTACAAATCTACCATTATTATCCTTTTTATCCTCTTCTATCACTATTGGACTCCTCTTGCAATTAATATAAGTACTCCTCTTTTCCTTTGTCCCAGATATTCCATTGAATAACCATCCTGAAAACCTTTCTTTATCAAATTCCCATTTTCAGTTCTTTCCAATTGTGTCTCCTGTAGCATAGGTATTTGCACTCCTCATTTTTTAATATAGTTTACTCTCTTTATTTTTTGTGTATATATCTATGAGACCATTTACATTTAAAGATAATATAGAAAGTGTCATTATGTTCAAACATTTTTATTCCCACCTTTTATGTGTAACAGCTGTTTTGTTAAGTGTCTAGTTCCAGTTTTTGTGTTACATGCATACACTAATGTTTGGCAGGATAATTTATTATACAGTTGTTTCTTGTCATATCATTTCAGCCAATGTCACAACTTACAAAGCTTCTTGTTTTACTAAAAGCCCTAAAAAACACACCCAATACACCCTTAAAACCTATTAACTTAATATTAACACACAAAACTATGTACATCTTCAAATACTGAAGTGTTGCCCTCCTAATAGGAACACTTTCCCAGACTGCCAGCCACACTGACAGACTTGGATTAACCTAAAAGAAAGGTTATACGTGCTAAGACATGTGGTACAGCCTGTGGTTCTACTAAGTGCTGTCTAGTTTTGGCTTATCTTTTTTACTCTCCCAGCCTGGGAAAACACTTGAATGCTTTCAGAAAACAAAATCTCCAGGCCTCTGAAAGAAAGCCATTGAAGGAAATAAAGAAGTATTCTGCTTTTATTGATCTTTATCAGATTGTCTCCATGGAGACATGAGAAACAGATACAGAGTTGCTTCTACAAATATTCATTTATTTGGTACAAGAAAACTTTTTATTATAGCCAATGTTCTTTTTTATTTATTTATTTTCTCTTAAAATGTGTTACTAGATCAAACCAAATGTCTTAATCCAGTCATTCCCCTATGCAAGAGTGAGAAAAGGTACACCAGTTGTTCTTGTATAACGCTCTTTTGACCAGACATTTCTTCTTTTTTTTTTTTACATTGCTCTGTCCATGTTGGAATGAATGACTTGAGACGTACCTCCCTGGACTACATGAAAAGAGACATGGAAGAACTCTCGGATCATGTGGCCCAGGCAGGTATGACCCTGGCCTTGAGTAGCATTCTGCCTTTGCCCAGAATGATACCACAATATAAGGACAAAATGATTGACTTCAACAATTGGCTAAGCTTTTGGTGTCATTAAAAGGGGATCCGGTATCTGTCTGCCTGGGACGACATGATCAACAGACCATGATGCTTTGCCAGAGATGGTCTGCACCTGTTGCCACTGGGATTCAGGTTACTGGCTAAGGCTCTTGCCACCCCTATAGTGCCTTTTTTAGGCAAAGTTCAAAGGACAAAACCACCACCGTAACAGGTACAAGCATGCAAAATCTGAAGGTAATGCTACTCACTGCTAGAAGTCTAAACCTCAAAATGTACTCTCTCGAGGCACTCCTAAAAATGGAGAACATCGATATCTGTGCAGTAACTGAGACTTGGTTCAAGGCTCCAGAGAGCACCCCTGCAATACCAGGCTACAATTCTTACCAAACTTTTCGGCCACCAAACCAGGACCGAAACACTAAAGGTGGAGGAGTGTCAATATTCACCAAGGATATTCACACCACCAGGCTAGTTGCCCAACACAATGCATCTGAAATTCTCCAGGTGCAACTAACACTAGATAAGACTGAAATCCAAATTGTAGCTTGCTACAGATCCCCCACCATGCCCCAAGATTCTCACTACACCTTTCTAAACATACTGGAAAATATTAAGATAGAACCAAACACCCTAATACTGGGTGATTTTAACTACCCTGCCATTAACTGGGAAAACTACTTGTGTACCAACACCTTTGCCCAACAGTTCTTGGAATTCATAAATTTCAACACCCTGGATTGACTAATCTATAGTCCCACCAGGGGCTCCAATATCCTAGATCTGGTCATTACCAACATGGGAAATCGTTGCTCCACACCTATGGTCACCTCCTCATTAGTCAGGTCTGACCATAAGCTAATCACCCTTAACATCCACATCCCACCCCCAACCCCCAGTAAGGAAACCTCCATAAAAAACTTCTCCAAAGCCAACTTCATGCTACTCAAGTCAGAAGTGACAAACTTCATGATAGCCATGCAGACGGGAACTGAAAGTTCAACTGCTGAATCCTACACTAAGGCACTGTACGAGCACATCCACTCATGCATGAATCGTGCCATCCCAAATAGAACAAAGATGCTCTCATCCAAAAAAAGGAAGCCAATCTGGTGGTCCCCTGCCATAAACAAACTTTACAACAAAAGGAAGAAACTGTTTCAGAAAAGAGGAAAATCCCAGGATGCAAAAAACTCCCTTACCAGCCTCAGTAAGAAACTGAGATCCCTCATAAAATCCTCCAAAGCTAGTTACAAAAATAAAATTGCCAAAGATTCCAAAGACAACCACAAGGAATTCTATAACTATGTCAAGAATCTAAATGGCAATGCTCAGATCTGCTCTGAGCTAAAACAAAATGGCATTAAATATACTGATCCCAAGGATATTGCCAGTATTCTGGCAGATCGATTCAGCACCAACTTCACCCCCCTCTCACCCCCTAAATGGCTCATCTCAATACCAGAAGATTGCCAAATTCTGGTAATAATGGCCACACAGGTAAAAAACGCACTCTCCAAAGCTAAGAATACAGCATCCGTGGGACCAGATGACATCCTGGGCTGTGTACTACATGAACTACAATATGAACTGGCACCTCACCTAAGTGTCATGTTTAATCATAGCCTCACCTCAGGTTTTGTGCTCACTGAGTGGTGCAGAGCTACAGTTATCCCACTCCACAAGGGTGGATCCACCTTGGATCCCAGAAACTACCGTCCCATCAGTTTGATGAACCTTATCTGCAAGGCCATGGAGTGTATTATCATGGAACTTATAAACAAAGACATTGACAACCTTCAAACACTGGACCTCACCCAGTTTGGGTTCGTGAAGTTCTGATCTTGTCTCCTGAATCTGATTGACTTCTTCAAATCAGTCTCCAGAGCCATGGACAAGGGTAAGGTGGTTCACACAGCCTATCTAGACCTTGCCAAGGCCTTTGACACCATCCCCTACTCTGGAATCATAGATACATTTACTAAGCTGGGCATTAATCCCTACGTCACCCAATGGGTTGCTAACTGGCTTACTGATAGAACCCACACTGCAAAAGTAGCTGACTCCAAATCCAGCTCCAGACAAGTGACAAGTGGAGTACCTCAGGGTTCAGTCATGGGACCGCTCTTATTTGGCATCTACTTCTCTGAAGTACAGGCCAACACTAAGGGACTCTGGCTAACAAAGTTCACAGATGACTGCAAACTGGGAGCTATTATTGAATCCCCAAATGATGTGGATACTCTACAAAAGGGCCTTACAGAAACAGATGCTTGGTGCCAGAGCCATGGGCTCAAGCTCAATGCCAAGAAATGTATAGTTATCCCCTTTGAGAAAAAACATGTACCCGTGAATTACCATATAGGTAGCAATACACTAAATACCAAAAGTGTGATAAGAGACTTAGGGACACAGGTGGATAGTGGTCTCACTTTCGATAACCACATCACCACAACAGTCAGGAAATCCTTCTATGTGGCACACCTCATCACTAGAGGCTTTTCATCTAGAAAAAAGGAGGTCATTGTCCCACTGTACTCATCCCTCATTGGTATGTACCTCTCAAGACATCTGCAACAACTGAAAAGGCCACAGAAATACCTCACTAAAAGAATCACAGACCTAAAGCAGATGCCCTATGCTGACCACCTTAAAAAACTCCAGCTATACTCTGTTGCATATCGTCTACTCAGAGGCAATCTCTGCTTAACATACAAGGCCATGTCAAACCCAGAGCTATTGGACATGCTACACTTAAAGAAATCCCAATCCCTCAGAGCCACACACTCCAGGGATCTAAACCTTGTCATCACAATAAACAAAACATGCTGGAGGGATAGGTTCCTGACCCAGAGACTCCACAGTCTCTGGAATAGATTGCCCATACATGTCAAGCAAAGTGCCTCTTTGGCCCTCTTCAAAAGGAACCTTGACGATTGGATGGCAGAAAGGGAATTCACCCTGGGGATCACGTCAGTCACCCTGCTAGACAGGGGTCCAGGGAAGTAAATAGTGTGGGAAGAAATAGCCAGGGAATTGTTATGGCTAGGCTTGTATAGGCCCTTGGGCTGATAGCCTAGTACCAACCTAGGAACCTATGAACCACTACCTATATTTCTTAAAACTGAAAAAGGAGAAAGAAAGAAGGAAAAAAAAACAGGGGCACTTGTTTACGTTAGTATCCCCCATTATACTCAAAATAACTGCAAGAACTTTACTTTATAGCATGCAGGTTATATCATGCATTATAAAAATACTACTTATAAGAGCAAAATTTTGTTTTACTTACAGTTAATTCTTTCCTTCCTCTTTGCCTCTCCTAAATGTTCTTCCAAACATTAATGGCATGAAGTAGGGCATATGCTTTAGAATCCCTTACAAGTTTAATAAAGTCAAAAAAGTCCAATATTTCCAGGTTTTCTTGTTCTGTCATGTTTCACAAATATAATTAATGATTTTTAATATCTCATTTATTTGTCAATTTCCAAGTTTCTGGTTTTATTCTTGTTCATTTCCATCTCTTAAATCCAATCTATGCTTCATTTCCAACTTACTGCCAGTTCTTCTAGTCAACTCTTGTGTTTTTTTCTGTCTCTCAAGCATTTTCCTTTGAAACAATGGAAAAGGTTTCACTGGCACAGTCTCTCTGTAGTCTTTCTTACCAGCTACATATTGTACTTATTTTACTGCCTGCACTTTAACAAAGTCGTTTTTGTGTTTAAATTACCTGTTAAACTGTTGTCAGCTGCACACTGAAGTGTGATAGCCATTTCTGTGCAATTAAATTGTTTTTTTGATTGTATCTGCTTTATTTTCTGAAATAAAAATCCTTGTTTTCCCATCTTTCTAAGCTAGTATAGTCCAGTTTTCAGGTTAGTGCTGAATTCAGGGCTGTGTAACAAGTTTCTGTGTTTGCCCATACCTTACTTGGATATAAGGAAGTTTCTCTGTTCACCTGTGAGAGAGGGGAGCTTTGAGCAGCCTATCTGTCCCTGGAGGAGTGGTTTCAGCACAGAAATTAATAGTTTATTGGTCATTTTGGGCTAATTTTTATCTCTTTCATTTCCCTGCTATAAAATCCACATTAGCGCAGTTTTG
This sequence comes from Protopterus annectens, assembly GCF_019279795.1. NCBI lineage: Eukaryota > Metazoa > Chordata > Ceratodontiformes > Protopteridae > Protopterus > Protopterus annectens. The sequence continues at coordinate 56,912,813 of NC_056729.1, forward strand.
CGCACTGGGCAGTGTAATTTAACTAGGGTATAACTATTCTCGGCTACACAAAGTCTACTTTTCAATTTTTCCCTTGGAACTAGACAAACTTTCAACTTAAGCACTCAAACCATTCACGTCTCAGCCCGGCACTTGCTCAAAACTCATAGCAAGCACTAATAAATCTTAGCACTAGACCCCCCCATACTGTAGAGAAGGACAAGGCTCTCTATTCGACCTTACCAGCCAATCAGTAAAACAGCTCACTGTACCTATCCAGGCAAGTCCAAAGGGCAGTTTCAGGTATACTCTCCAGTCCAACTGGTGAATCCGGGCATTTTGAGGCAATGTTACAACTGCCTCGTACACAGACAGCCCTTTCCTCCTACCACCAAACACTAATACATGCGAGAGATGCAATCATACAGCCAAACTGGAGCCTAAGCTCTCTCAACCTAAGACTGGACCAGACAGTCAAGAGGAGAAGGGAATTACTTGCATCATACCACCAGTCTCACATAGACCTATGAAACCAGCACTGGCAAAAAACACACGTAAATATACAAAAACATACTCAGAGGCTCTAAATAAAAACCTGCAAAAGCAACAGAGATCTCCAAAGCAGACATCCAAGCAACCTCCACCCCCGCAGCACAAACCATGAAACACATACTTCACAAAACCAGTGTGCCACACAATCACAGTCCTTAAGGCAAAATAACATACCCAACACACTAGTAATAGGTGACTGTTTAGTCAGGCACACTGACGTCCCACTCACTAGGCTGAACAAGGAGAAGATTACTGTTAGCTGCCTGTTGGGGGCCAGGATCTGCCACATAACACAAGCATACAGGTCACTCCAGAAAAAGTACAAATATGACTCTGTCATTGTCCATGTTGGTGTGAATGATCTGAGCCATACCTCCCTGGACTACATAAAAAGAGTCATGGAAGAGCTCTCTGATCACGTAGCCCAGGCTGGCATGACCATGACCCTCAGTAGCATCCTTCCCTCACAAAGAATGATACCATGGTATAAAGAATAAATTATCAATTTCATCAATTGGCTAAGCTTCTGGTGTCATTCAAAGGGGATCCAGTGTCTGCCAGCCTGGGATGACATGCTCAACAAGCCACACTATTTCGCTAGAGATGGCTTGCAACTGTCACCCTTAGACTTTCGAATACTGGCCAATGCTTATGCCACCCCCATAGTGTCTTTTTTTAGGCAAGGCTCAAAAGACAAACCCACCACCATAAATAGCACAAGTAACAAAAAACTGAGGGTAATGCTACTCAATGCCAGAAGTCTAAACCTCAAAATGATTGCACTCGAGGCACTTTTAAGTATGGAGAAAATCGATATATGTGTAGTAACAGAAACCTGGTTTAAGGATCCAGAGAGCACCCCAGCACTACCAGGCTACAACTCATACCATACATTTCGGCCTCAAAACCCAGACTGAAATACAAAAGGCGGGGGCGTATCCATATTCATCAAGGATACCCACACCTCCAGGTTAGTGGCACAGCATGATGCATCAGAGATCATCCACATGCAACTAACAATGGGCAGAACTGCAATTCAAATTGTAGCTTGCTACAGATCACCCACCATGTCCCAGGACCCCCATTCTGCATTTCTGAAAACACTGGGAAACATAAAGGTCCTACCAAACACCCTGATATTGGGTGATTTCAATTACCCAAACATTAACTGGGAGAACTACTCAAGTACTAACATCCTTGCCCAACATTTCCTAGAATTTATAAACTCAAATGTTCTGGATAAACTGGTCAATACCTCCACCAGAGGTGACAACATATTGGACCTGGTCATCACCAACATGAGCGACCAGTGTTCCACACTGGAGGTCAACCCCTCGCTGGTTAGATCTGACCATAAATGAATCACTCTGGATATCCACACTCTGCCCCCATCCCCGGTCAAAGAAACTACTGTGAAAAACTTTTCAAAAGCAAACTTCACATTACTTAAGGTGGAAAGTTTTAAATCCCCCATGCTAAAGGATAACGCTGCCCAAGCTTCAAAATCCTTTACTAATGCACTCTATGGGCACCTACAAGAATGCATGGATCGTGCTATCCCAAGCAAAACCAAGACTCACTCCTCCAAGAAAAGGAAACCAGTCTGGTGGACCCCTGCCATAAACAAGCTATACAATAGAAGGAGGAAACAAGTACAGAAAAGAGTAAAATCCCAAGAGGGGAAGACATCCCTCATCAGTATCAGCAAGAAACTATGATCCCTCATAAAATCATCCAAGGCTAGCTTCAAAAGAAAAATTGCCAAGGACTCCAAAGATAACCACAAGGCATTCTTTAGCTATGTCAAGAATCTAAGTGGCAATTCCCAGATCTGCTCAGAGTTAGTGCAGAATGGCACAAAATACACTGAACTGACCGATATCACCAACATCCTGGCAGACAGGTTCAGTGCAAACTTCACCCCCCTCCCACCCGAAAAAGGGCCCATAACAATACCAGAAGAATGCAGTGCCCCTGAAATCACAAACACTCAGGTTACAACAGCCCTCTCCAAAGCCAAAAACACAGCATCAATGGGACGACGGTGTCCCAGGCTTCATCCTTCATGAGCTCAAAGATGAACTAACCCCTCACCTAAACACACTGTTCAAACTCACCCTCTCCACAGGCTACATGCCCATAGAGTGGCGCACAGCAATGGTTATTTGGCTCCACAAAGGTGGAGCCACAACAGACCCCAGGAACTATCACCCTATAAGCCTGACTAGCTTGTTCTGCAAGGCTATGGAGGGCATCATCATGGATCTCATTAACAGAGACACTGGGAACCTCCAAACACTGGACCCTACCCAGTTTGGCTTTCTTAAGGGCAGATCATGCCTCCTAAACCTGTTGGACTTCTTTGAGACTGTTACCAAGGCTATAGACAAGGGAAAGGTGGTCCACACAGCCTACCTAGACCTCGCAAAGGCCTTTGACACCATTTCCCATTCTGGTATTATAGACAAGCACACCAGCCTGAACATAACTCCCCTACGTCACGAGATGGGTTGCCAACTGGCTCACGGACAGAACCCACATGGTAAGAGTTGCGGGAGCTAGGTCTGACTCTAAACCAGTTACAAGTGGTGTTACCCAGGGCTCAGTCCAAGGACCCCTCCTGTTTGGCATATACTTCTCCAGAGGTACAAGCAAACACAGGAGGACTGTGGCTGACCAAGTTCACAGATGACTGCAAACTAGGGGCTATAATTGACTTTCCAGCTGATACAGACATCCTCCAAAAGGGTCTCACTAAGACAGATACCTGGTGTCAAAACCATGGCCTCAAGCTAAATGCCAAAAAGTGCATAGCCATCCCCTTTGGAAAAAACAAAGTACCCATAAATTACCACATAGTTGGTAGCCCCCAAAATACAGAAGATGAAATAAGGGATCTGGGGACCCAAGTAGATAGTAATCTCTCCTTTGATAATCAAATTGCCAAAGTGGTTAGAAAATCCTTCTATGTTGCCCACCTAATCACAAAAGGGTTTGCATCCAGATCAAAAAAGGTCACTGTGCCTCTCTACGCATCACTCATCAGACCCATCATAGAGTACAATGCTCCATTTGGGATGTACCTTACAAGACACCTGCAACAGCTGGAAAGACCACAGAAGTACCTCACCAAGAGGATCACTCACCTCAAACAGATACCCTATGCAGCTCAACTGAAGAAACCCCAGCTGTACTCGGTTGCATAGTGCCTACTCAGAGGTGATCTCTGCCTGACATACAAGGCCATGTCCAACCCAGAATTGATAGACATGCTCCACCTAAAGAAAAGCTTATCCCTTCAAGCCACACACTCTAGGGATCTAAACCTCACCACAACAATAAATAGGACATGCTGGAGGGATAGATTCCTGTCCCAGAGACTTCCCATGCTCTGGAACAAGATCCCAATCTACATTAGGCAGAGCTCCTCGCTAACACTCTTCAAGAGAAACATTGACAAGTGGATGGGAAACAGGAATTTACCCCGGGGAGCACTTCAGTGGCTCTGCTGGACAGAGGCACAGGGAACTAATCTAAGGGGGTGAAGAAAGCCAACACATTCCAGCTAGGCTTATACATGCCTTTGTGCAGATAGCCTAGTACTTACCTATGAACCTATGAACCGAAGAACAAGAAGCAGAATCTCCTTCTGTTTTATAGCTCACTTTTTGTTGGACAAACCTCTTTAGCATGCTCTGCATCAAAAAATGATTTTGTCCCTCGAGGAAAAAATGTTCTGAAAATAGCTGGGCAATAGCAGCTTGAATCAAACACCTGCTTCTTGACATTCCCTGATTAGTGGAATAAATTTACTCCTGTTCTTGCTGGTGTACAATGGTGTGTAATCATTTTCCGCAAACACTCTACTGTCTCCCACTTTCAGTACTTTGTCCTTCTGACACCGTTGTGTCAGAATCTACTCCTTCTGCTGGTAGGATTGCATCTTTACTATTAAAGGTTTAGGCTGCTTTCTCATGGCCAGGTTTGGAGCATACACACAATGTGGTTCTCAACAACTCCTGCTGTGGAGTACCAGTCCAGTTGCTTATTTGTGCTTTCATAAAATTAATACAGTCTGTTCCTTCCAGCTTCTCTGGTACAGCAAAAAAAAAAAAAATCAGGTTTTTCTCTATGTGCTCTGTCCACCAATTCTATTATGTTTTGAAACATTTCTTCTTTTCTTGAGCAGTTTTATATTCAGCCACCCTTTTTTTCATTTTGACCTCTGAGTTTTGCAGTTTTTGCACCTGATCCTAATACCTGTTTAAAGCTTCTTCTATTTTTTCCAGCCTTTTGTTATTTGAGTTGATATAATTTTTCAGTATTTTGTTTATTTTAATCAGCTCTGAGTACATTTGACTTATTTTTTCCTGTAGGTTACTGGAATTCATATCTTGCACCAGAGCTGGAGCTTGCATGGCTTTTTGCTGAACAGCTGCATAATTCTTCCCAGTCAGTGTTTTTTTTCCTCACCTTTTGTGATTGATTTTCTTTCAGGTTCTCTGAATTTCTTTTATGCTGGCATCCAGGCTAGCCAGTTACTGTAATTTTCCCAAAAATATGAGTTTGCTGTCTCTCTCTCTCTTCTGAGTTTTTGTTTTCACATTGGGAAAGCTGAAATTAAGCTGTCACTCAGTGTCACTCTTGAAAGTCCAGTACAATCAGGTTCATCCAGTTATTTCACCTCACAGACCTGGTCAACATGCCAGAGACATGAAGTTCCATCCAGTTTTCTCACTGCAAGCATCAGCATGCCAGAAGCATAAAGCTCCATCTCATTATATAATGTCATGGACACAGTCAGCATGCCAGTGACATCATGTTCCATCAATTATCTCACTGCAGCAACATAGCATACCAAGGGTATCATGTTCAATCCAGTTATCTGACAGCAAGGACATGGACAGCATACCAAGGGAATATCGTTCCATTGAATTATTTCATGTCATGGAGATGGTCAGCATCCCATGGATAACTTTTGTCATCCAGTTATCAGAATTCAAGGACATAGTCACCATGACAGGAAGCATCATTTTGCATCCATTTATCTCACTGCAATGGCATGGTCAGCATGCCAAGGTCATCCGGCTCCATCCAGTTATCTCACTTCAAGGACACAGTCAGCATGGAAAGTCAATCAATTTCCACCCAGTAATCTCAGTGCAAGGACGTGGTCAGCTTGCTGCGGATAACATGTTCCATCCAGTTATCATATATCATAGATGAGGGCAGCATGCCAGGGACATCATATTTCATCCAGATATCTCTCTTCAAAAACATGGTTGCATACCGGGGTCATAATGTTATATCCTATCTCACTGCAAAGACATAGTCAGCATGCCAAGAGCATTCTGTCCAAGTGGTTATCTCACTTCAAGGACATGATTTGCATGACAAAGGCATCATATTCCATCTAGTTATCCCACTTCAAGGACATGCTCAGCATGCCAAAGGAATCATGTCCCATCCAGTTATCGTACTTCAAGGACATGGTCAGCATACCAAGGGAACCATATTACAGCTAGTTATGTCACTGCAAAAACATGTTAAGCATGCCAGGGGCATCCTATTCCATCCATTAATCTCAACTAAAGGACATGACCAGCATGTCAGGGACATCATGTTCCATCATGTTATCTCCCTTCAAGGACATGGTCAGCATGCCAGGGGCATCATATTCCATCTAGCTATCTCACTGGAAATACATGGCCAGTATACCTGGGTAATCACATCCCATTAAGTTGCATCTCTTCAATGATATGGTCAGCATGTGAGGCAGTCAATTTCCATCCAGTTATCTTGGTTCAAGGACATGGTCTTCATGCCAGAGGCATCATAGTCCATCTGTTTTTCTCACTTCAGTAACATGGTCAGCATGGTAGGGCATTCAATATCCAGCCAGTTATCTCACTGCAATGATATTGTCTAGCATGCCAAGGACATCATGTTAAAACTAGTTATGTCACTTCAACCACATGGTCAGCCAGAGACATCACATTTCATCCAATTATCACATCTCATTTCAAGGAGCAGTCAGCAAGTTAGGGTAATCACATTCCATCCAATTATCTCACTTCAAGAATATGGTCAGCAGACTAAGGGCATCATATTCCATCCATTTATCTCATGTCAGTGAAATGGTATGCATGCCAAGGGCATCATATTCCATCCATTTATCTCATGTCAGTGAAATGGTATGCATGCCAAGGGCATCATATTCCATCCAGTTATCTCACTGCAGTGACATGGTCATAATATAAGGGGCATCATATTCTAACCATTTATCCAACTGCAGCCACATGGTCATAATATAAGGGGCATCATGTTTCATCCAGTTATCTCACCTCAAGGATGTGGTCAGCATGCCAGGGTCATCCCATTCTATTCAGTTTTCTCACTTCAAGGACATGGTCAGCAATGGCAGGGTAAACATATCCCACCCAGCTATCTCACTGTATGGACATAATCAGCATTCCAGGAACATCATGTTCCATCCGGTTATCTCATGTCAGTGAAATGATATGCATGCCAGGAACATCATGTTCCATCCTGTTATGTCATGTCAGTGAAATGATACACATGCCAGGGGCATCATGTTCCATCCAGTTATCTCATGTCAGTGAAATGATACACATGCCAGGGGCATCATGTTCCATCCAGTTATCTCATGTCAGTGAAATGGTACGCATGCCAGGGCCATAAAGCTCCATCAAGTTATCTCACTTCGAGGACTTGCACAGCATACCATTGGCATAAAGCTCCATCCAGTTATACCACTACAAGAACATGGCCAACATGCCATGTGTATGATATTCCACTGAGTTATCTCATGTCACGGACATGGTCAGCATCCCATAGACATATTGTGTCATCCAGTTAACAGAATTCATGGACATGGTCATCATGACAGGGGCTACCATGTTGCATCTAGTTATCTCATGGCAAGGCATGGTCAGCAGGTCAGGGGGCACAATGCTGCATTCAGATATCTCACTTCAAGAACATGGCCTGTATATGAGGGGGCATTATGATATCCAATTATCTCACTGCAAGGGCATGGTCAGCATGACAGGGGCATCATATTACATTCATTTCTATCACTTAAAGGACATGGTCACCATGCTAAGGGCATAAAGTTCCATCCTGTTATCTCAGAGTCAGCATGCCAGGGACATCATGTTCCATTAGTTTCTCACTGCAAGGATATCATATCCCATCCAGTTATCTTACCTCAAGGACATGGTAAGCATGCCAGGGGTATCACATTCCATACATTTACTCACTTAAAAGGCATGGTCAGCATGTCAGATGCATAAAATTCCATCCATTTATCTCAGTTCAAGGACATGGTTAGCATGCCAGGTGTGTAAAATTCCATTCATTTATCTCAGTCCAAAGACATGGTCAGCATGTCAGGGAAATCAATTTCCAGTCTCATTTCAAGGAAGTTGTCAGCATGCCAACAGCATCATATTCTTGTTAGTTATCACACTTAATGGTGAGCATACCATGGTCATCATAGTCCATTCAATTATCCCATTTCAAGGACATGGTCAGCATGCTAGTCTAATCACTTCCCATTCAGTTATATCACTTCAAGGACATAGTCTACATGCCATGGCAATCAATTTTCATCCAGTTTTCTCACTTCAAGAACATGATCAGTACACCAGGGCAATCAATTTCCATCTATTTATCTCACTACAAACACATGCTCAGCATGCCACGGGCATCATGTTCATCATGTTCCATCCAGTTATCTGACAACAAGGACATAGTCAGCATGCCAAGGACATTATGTTCTATCCAGTTATCTCACTACAAGGATATGACTGGCATGTCAGGGGCATAATGTAACACTGAGTTATCTCATGCCATGGACATGGTCAGAATGCCAGGGAAATTTTGTAGCATCCAGTTATCTCAGTTCATAGATATGGTCATCATGACATGGGGCATCATGGGGCATCCAGTTGGCTCACTGCAATGGCATGGCCAGCATGCCAAGAGGCATCATGCTAAGTCCAGATATCTCACTTCAAGGAAATGGCCATCATGCCTGGGATATCATATTCCAGCCATTTTTATCACTTCAATGACATGGTCAGTATGCCAGGACAACTGGTTTTACTCCAGTTATCTACCCATCAGTCATTCACATCTTACTGATATCCTACAAAACCTCCACGAAGCCTATACACAATACAACAGACAGAAATGATGCCCCTACAGCTAATATTTCTCTCTACTATTCCTCACAACACTTACACACATGACCAACTATCAAACTCGCATCTCTCCTAAGAGAAAACACCCACCAAGCCACACCTCCATACACCAGTCACAATAGCACCCTCATTTTTCATTTCATCACAAATATACCTGCCAGATCCCTGCAACCTCTTTGGCTACAAATATGTAAAAAACTAATCTCAGAACACTGCACCACCTCCTTATAAATAAACCAAATCTAAATGGTATTTCTATCTCTATCACTCAGTCACTCATCTCAAACTCAGCAAAGACAGCCATCAAACCCAGGCCCTACTATTATGTGACAAACTGCATCAGTATCCTCTCTAAGCTCATCACCTCTAGCTACAAACAAATCTGACATAATACTACTTAATATTAATCTCAGAGCTACAAACAAATCTGACATAATACTACTTAATATTAATCTCAGAAGCATTTGCAATAAAGTCCAAGATTTCCAAGCATGCCTAACTTTTTATAACCCTGATATAGCTCTAGTCACAGAAATCTGGCTAAAACCTCACATAAAAACAATGAAATACTATCTCCAGGTTAGGTGATAGCATTTTCAGACTTGACAGAGCAAACAAATGATGTGGTTAAGAATTAAATAAAAAAAAACCTAGAACTTACCTTTTACCTACATTTAACAATGCAGAATACCTCATAGCACATCTCAAATTTAACAAAAAAGCGATCTGCATCACCAGGCTTTACATCCCTCCACGACCAAATAGTAACACAACATAACAACTTCTGCACTAGCTATATAATAATATATCCCATTAAACCATTATAATGGGTGACCTTAACATAAAATGGAACCCTAAATTCACAATCATCCCATTGATAAATCCATTTGGTTTGTCACAAATAATAAAAGCTACAACCAGGATACATAAACATACAAACAATGAATCCATCCTAGATTGCATTCTTACAAATAGACCAAATAACAGAAATTTCTCTGGTTGCCTTACTCTCAGAATCATTGACCATCTACCAACGTGTGCTATCAGAAACCAACCCAACAAATGCAAACAGGTGCCCTACAAACAGGTCCACAATATAAGATACTTTAATTCAAGTGAAAGTGACTTCAGCTCCACAATCAAATTCTACAACTGGAATATCATAAATTCCATGCCACTAGATGATGCTGTAACCCATTTCAGTCATACTTTCCTAAACATACTCAATAATCACACACCACTCAGAACTAAAAAAGTCAGGTTAAACCCTACAGATTGGTTAACAAAAGACACCAGGCAAATACTTTAACTAAAAGCACAGAAAACTCAAACCAACTACCAACACTTTGGATACTTAAGAATTCTTGTAAAAATGTTAATAAACAATGGCAAAAAGTCCTGTTTCACCAACCTCCAGTCAACATACCAAAATAATTCCAAGCTATTCTGGTCCGCCATAAACAAAGTATTACACCCCAGTCAAACTACTCCCACACCAACAACCAGTAATAATCTGCTTTATAAACTCCCTCTGCTCTCCCACCACCCTCAGTACCCCAAACTCAACTAATAACAATGCTGTATCCTTCTCTTTCCAACCAGTCCTAACTAGCACCATAAAAATACATACAAAAGCTCAAACCAACAACCTTAGCAACAGACAACCTATCAAGAGAGCAACTAAATCTTGTTTCTGAAGTACTAGCCTTCCCTATTTCTATATTAACTGATCCATAACAGAAAAACATAACCCAGCCATCTGGAAGAAATCTTTCATAATTCCAATCCACAACGATGGAAATTCAACTGACCGATTCAACTATAGACCCATAGTTATAATACCACCAGTATCAAAATTATTAGAAAAATATATCCACTCCCAGTTCCTCAAATATCTTCCTCAAAATAATTTTCTCCCCATGAGTCAAAATGCCTGCTGCCACTGTCATAGCACAATTACTGCTCTTATTAGCTATCAATGCTATCAACCATAATAGAAATAATGGCAACCTAGAGTGACATCACCACTTTGGACCAGTAATCACAGAGCCTGAATCCTCAGCACTGACAATGGAGAGGGCTGTTCACTTGGAATACAAGTGGATATACTCAGTATTTCAAGATGCAGACCTCCATTCATCAAGCACAATTTCCCTTAAGAGCACAGAGGGAATACACTCAGTCTGGAGTCTGGATCTCTCTGTCAGTCTCCCTTCAGGTCCCCAGTAAGATTCCCCACTGGTACAGCTGTAGGGTTAGGTCCTCAGCTGAGTGTCCAAGCCAAGTCCTCGACCACCCTCTCTGTGAAACCAGTGCTTTGTGTCCATGCAGTAGTTGCAAATACTCTCAAACCTTAAATATTTTCTAAAAAGGACAATTCACAATGAAAAACTTAAATATATTTAATAATAAATAATAAATGAACATGAAAATACTAAATATCTATTTACACTAAACACCAGAGTTTAAGCCACAGGAAGTATTAAAAATAACACTGATGGAAAGTTTCACACATTTATAGAAAAACAGTATTTAGCTACTCTCACTATCTATTCCTGATTGACAAAAAAATTACTGTTCCTATTTAACTGAATAGAGCAAAGCAAGATGGATGAGTGGTCCTTGTTGTCAGATCCAAACTCCTGCTAACATCTAAATATTATTTTTGGCTTACAGAATGTCATCACGCACATCTGATCATCTGATTCTGTTTCCCGCACTGTCCTCCATCACAAGAAGCTATCAGGGTTTAGCACCTGTGTGCTACAATAAAGACAGACAGAGCTTTGCTCAGATGTGGTGCAGCCACTGGAAGTCATAAAACCATAAAACCATTTCACTCTTCCTACAGGAGCTACCAACTATACTCTAGCCCAGGCATTGCATCTCTGGCCCCATTCAAAATTGTGGGATAACATTTTTATGGCTTAATCACTTTAACCACTTTTTTTTCCACTTCACAAGGGTGGCAAAAACTCTAACGTCTCTAATTTCCACCCCATAGCCATCCTTTCCCCTCTCTCTAAACTCCTTTAAAAATGCTTCCACCTTCAGCTCTTACCATTCCTTACCAAACACCAGCTACTCTCTCCTACCCAACACAGCTTCTGCCCAGGACATAGTACCAACGCCGCCCTTCTATCCTTCTTACATACTGTCAATTCAGCCTGTGACTCAGGTAATTTAGTATCCTCAGTTCTGCTGGACTTATCTAAAGCTTTTGATACCATCTCCCACACCTACCTTCTAAATCATCTGTCTAATCTCAATCTCTCCCACAAAACTCTCCCCTGGTTCTCCAGCTATCTTTCTGACAGATCCCAGGTTGTCAAATGGGGCCAGGGCACCTCCACCTTCCGCTCTACCACCACTGGAGTACCCCAAGGATCCATACTTGGCCCAGTGCTATTCAACATCTTTATTAACGACTTTCACAAGGCCATACCCAATACTAAAATTGTGCAATATCCTGATGATTCTACTTTGATCTGCTGCACCTCGAACTTAACAGATCTCCAACTACTGACACAAACAGCCTTCTCAACTACCGAAAACTGGATGCTCCAAAATCACCTCTCATTAAATGCTAACAAAACTAAACTCCTTCTATTCTCTCCTTCTAAGTCCTCCCCTATTGATAAAAATTAATTCCAAATAACCAGCCATAACAATTCCATTTTAGAGGTCGTTCCCTCTGCCAAACTTCTTGGTGTAACCATTGATGAACACCTAAAATGTAATACTCATGTCCAGCTAAACATAAAGAAAACCCACATAAAACTCGGCCTACTTTAATGAAACAACCACTTCCTCTCTCCTGCTTCCAGACTAACTCTCGCCACTACTTATCGCCTTCACTCTCTACTGTATGGCACCCCTCTGCTTACTAATTTATCATCCTCACTATCCTCCAAACTAGAAGTATGTTACAATAAATTCTCCAGATTTGCTACCAAAGCCAAATCTTCCTCTCATCACTGTTCCTCCCTTCACTCATTAAACTGGATTGAAATCCATCACCAACTTGACTTTCTACAAATCACAACTGCCTATAGACTACTATTCCAACCTACCAAGTGCCCTGCACTATCCAATATCCTACAACCACATACTCCCCATAGAACACTTAGATATAACCACCAAAACCTAATCACCATCCATAAACCCAAGCTCCCTGCTGGTCAACTTCTGCTTTCCTTCACTTTAGCCAAAAAATGGAATGTTCTTCCCTCCACTCTTAGGACCTGCGACAACCTCGAAAACTTTAAAACTCTTCTTCATTCTCACCTTTAATCAAACAGGAAATGCAACTGTACTCTTCACCCTATACCTCTCAAGGTCTCCTCCACTTTTACTCCTGACTAACATCTCACCTAGCTAACCTGGCTCATTTGTATTTTGTATAAATAACTATACTGTGAAATGTAGCCACAGGGCCATTTGCCTGTCTTTTACACCTAAACAAAAGTGTAATTGTTTCTTTATGAATGCTACCTGTTTATTTGTCAGTAATGCAAAGTTTCTTAGTAATTTTCATGTAACTATGTATTGTTGGAGCTTTTTTCCCCCGGGCCGCCACTGAAAATGGGCTCCCCGAGCCCAGTGGACCTCCCCGGTCATCAAACTGGAATAAATAAATAATAAATAACCCATAAAGTAATTTAATTTCAGATATATTTTGCAAAGTCAGATGGATTAAGATTAAGCTTTCACTTCCATAATATGCTGTTACAAAGTATACATTTAATTTAGTTACAATAATACATGTAAATTTTTTTCCTTCCAGCATGGTGCACTGTTGATGCATTTTAACACAAGCAAACCTCAAAAATACATTTTCAGCACAAGCATCTGTGAAAACGTTTGATATACAAATGGCATTTAATTATTTAGAAAATTCCAGCTAGCTGTGCTTAGATATGCTACAAATCCACTGCCCTGTTTCTCCTGGAATGGCTGGCAGTACCTCCTATTGTCACAGCTAGTATCAGTTTATCAGTAGTCCTCTTGGATCTGCCAAAGACCTTTGACAGAGTTTCCCATCAAAAGTTTCTCAACAAACTCTTCATTTTAGGTCTAAATCATCATCTCTCACCTTTTTCATAGCTATTTCACAAATAGACAACAATCATTAAAATGGAAACAACAATTCTCCTCTTTTCTCACAACCACAGTTGGAGTCCCACAAGGATCAAGTCTGGGCCCACATCTATTTAATATATGTGTAATCAGTACTGGGCCCAATTCTATTTAATGTATCTGTAATCAGTAATAGGCCCACTTCTATTTAATATATTGTAATCAGTACTGGGCCCACTTCTATTTAATGTATCTGTAATCAGTAATAGGCCCACTTTTATTTACTATATTGTAATCAGTACTGGGCCCACTTCTATTTTATATATTTGTAAACAAACTCCATACTGACACAAAAAACAAATATTGTTCAATATGCAGGTGATGCAACCCTCATCTGCTCTGCCCCAGCACTACAGATCCTCCAGGAAAATAGTTGTACTCATCTGTCAAATATTATCTATGTGCAGCAGACCTACTCCTAAATGCAAAAAAAAAAAATTGATCCTCTTTATGTCAAAACAATATTATACTCAAAAACAGAATTTCTGTAATGTCTCATCTGACAATACAAAAAGTGAAATCATGACAGAAGCCAAAATACTTGGAGTATACATAGATGGCAAACTCAGATATGAGCAATATGTTCTCCAAACTATCAAAACTACACAGAAAACTAGGTTCCCTATGTAGAGTAAATCAACATCTTACAGTATCCACAAGAAAATCTAAAGTAGCAACCTATCTCATCCCATCTCTACTATATGTATTACCTCTCTTCACTAATCTCAACAATACCCTTAAGTCCAAACTCGATGCATGCTGTAATAAAATAGTAACATTTGACACATATTCATCTCATAAAATGTACTACTACACAGCTCTAAAGAACCTAAATTGGCAAAGATTTCCAAACCAGTTAACCTACTCTCAACTCACTACTGCCAACAAACGTATCTACAAGCCTGATAGTTGCCCTTCTCTAAAAAGCATACTACTACTATCACAGAGCAATAACATAACACCATGGTCTAATAGTAATACTACTACCACAGAGAAATAACACAATACCACGGTCTAATAACAATCCTACTACCACAGATCAATAATACAACACCACAGTCTAATAACAATCCTACTACCAAAAAGCAATAACACAACACCACGGTCTAATAACAATCCTACTACACAGAGAAATAACACAATAACACGGTCTAATAACAATTCTACTACCAAAGAGCAATAACACAACACCAAAGTCTAATAACAATACTACTACCACAGAGAAATAACACAATACCATAGTCTAAAAACAATACTACTACCACAGAGCAATAACACAACACCACACTCTAATAACAATTCTATTACCAAAGAGCAATAACAGAATATCATAGTCCAATAACAATACTACTACCACAGAGCCATAACAGAACACCACGGTCTAATAAAAATACTGCCACCACAGAGCAACAATACAACACCATAGTCTAATAGCAATACTACTATCACAGAGCAATAACAGAACACCATACTCTAATAACAATCCTACTACCACAATGCAATAACAGAAAACCACAATCTAATAGCAACCCTACTACCATAGAGCAATAACAGAGCACCATGGTATAATAACAATATTACTACCAGAGAGCGAAAACACACCACCATGGTCTAATAACAATACTACTATCACAGAGCCATAACAGGACACCACAGTCTAATAGCAATAGTACTTCCACAGAGCAATAACATAACACCACATTCTAATAACAATACTACTACCACAGAGCAATAACACAAGACCATGGTCTAATAACAATACTACTAATACAATGCAATAACACAAACCACGGCCTAATAACAATACTACTACCACAGAGCAATAACACAACACCACGGTCTAATACCAATACTAATACCACAGAGCAATAACCCAACACCACAGTCTAATAAAATTCTTACCACCACTGAGCAATAACACAACACCATGGTCTAATAACAGTACTACTACCACATAATACAATACCACAGTCTAATAACAGTATTACTACCACAGAGCAATAACACAACACTACGTTCTAATAACAATACTACTATCACAGAGCAATAATACAACACCACAGTCTAATAACTATACTACTACCACAGAGAAATAAGAGAACACCAGAATCTAATAACAATCTTATCACCACAGAGCAATAACACAACACCATGGTCTATAAATAATGCTGCTAACACAGAGAAATTACCATGGTCTAAAAACAATGCTGCTAACACAGAGAAATAACACAACAACCATGGTCTAATAACAATACTACTACCACAGAACTATAATACAACACCATGGCCTAACAATAACAATCTTATCACCACAGAGCAATAACACAACACCATGGTCTATAAATAATGCTGCTAACACAGAGAAATTACCATGGTCTAAAAACAATGCTGCTAACACAGAGAAATAACACAACAACCATGGTCTAATAACAGTACTACTACCACAGAACTATAATACAACACCATGGCCTAATAGCAATACTACTACCACAGAGCAATAACACAACACCACGGGTTAATAATAATACTACTACCACACACAATAACACAACACCATGGTCTAATAACAATACTACTGCCACAGAGCAATAACATGTAATAACAATGCTACTACCACAGAGAAATAACACAACAAATATGGTCTGATAACAATACTACTACCTCAGGACAATAACACAACACCATGGTCTAATAACAATGCTGCTAACACAGAGAAATAACACAACAACCATGGTCTAATAACAATACTACTACCACATAACTATAATACAACACCATGGCCTAATAGCAATACTACTACCACAGAGCAATAACACAACACTATGCTCTAATAACAATCCTACTACCAGGGAGCAATAACACAACACCACAGGTTAATAATAATACTACTACCACACACAATAACAAAACACCATGGTCTAATAACAATACTACTGCCACAGAGCAATAACATGTAATAACAATGCTACTACCACAGAGAAATAACACAGCAAACATGGTCTGATAACAATACTACTACCTCAGAACAATAACACAACACCATGGTCTAATAACAATGCTACTACCAGAGAGAATTAACACAACAACCATGATCTGATAACAATATTACTATCACAGAGCAATAACAGAACACCACAGTCTAATAACACACCACCACGGTCTAATAACAATACTACTACCACAGAGCAACAACACAACACCACGACCTAATAGCAATACTACTATTACAGAGCAATAACACAAGACCACGGTCTAATAGCAATACTACTACCACAGAGCAATAACACAACACCACGGGTTAATAATAATACTACTACCACACACAATAACACAACACAATGGTCTAATAACAATACTACTACCCCAGAGCAATAACAGAACACCATGGTCTAATAACTTTCCTTCTACCACAGAATAATAACACACCACCACAGTCTAATAACAATACTACTACCACAGAGCAATAACAGAACACCACGGTCTAATAACAATCCTACTACCACATAGTAATAACACGCCACCACGGTCTAATAACAAAACTTCTACCACAGAGCAATAACAGAACTCCATGGTCAAACAACAATATTACCACAGAGCTATAACACAACACCACACTCTAATAATTTTACTATGCCACAGGCATAACAGAACACCATGGTCTAATAACAATACTGCCACCACAGAGCAACAACACAACACCATGGACTAATAGCAATACTACTGCCACAGAGCAATAACACAACACACACGGTCTAATAGCAATACTACTACTGCAGAGTAATAACACAAGGCCATGGTCTAATAACAATACTACTACAACAGAGCAATAACATAACACCATGGTCTAATAGCAATGCTACTACCACAGAGAAATAACACAACACCATGGTCTAATAACAATGCTACTACCACAGAGAAATAACACAACAACCATGATCTGAAAACAATACTACTACCACAGAACAATAACAGAACACCACAGTCTAATAGCACACTACTGTGGTCTAATAACAATACTACTACCACAGAGCAACAACACAACACCACGGCCTAATAGCAATACTAATACTGCAGAGCAATAACACAACACCATGGCCTAATATCAATACTGCTACCGCAGAGCAAAAACACAAGACCACGGTCTAATAACACTACTACTACCACAGAGCAATAACACAACACCACAGTCTAATAAAGCTAAGACTGTTCTCTGTTGCATACTGCTTTCTCAGAGGCGATCTCTGTCTAACGTACAGAGCCATGTCCAACCCAGAATTGTTGAACATGCTCCATCTTAGCAAAACCAAACCTATTCGAGCTACAAGCTCTAGGGATATAAACCTCAACACAACAATGAATAGAACATGCTGGAGGGATAGATTCCCTTCACAGAGACTTCCCTTACTATGGAACAGGGTCCCAATCTACATAAGACAGAGCCCCTATCACTCTTCAAGAGGAACCTTGATGAGTGGATGGGTAACAGAAAGTTCACACTGGGGATCACACCAACAGCACTACTAGATAGGGGCCAAGGGTACTAGCTGCTAGTACCAGGGTCTAGGGAACTACTAAAGGGGCGGTGAATACCGCACAACATGGCTGGGCTAATATATGCCTTTGGGAAGATAGCCCAGTACCAACCTATGAACCTATGAACCTATACTATTACCACAGAGCAATAACAGAATACCACAGTCTAATAACAATCCTACAGCCACAGAGTCATAACACACCACCATGGTCTAATAACAATACTACTACTACCACAGAGCAATAACACAACACCATGGTCTAATAACAATCCTACTACCACAGAGCAATAACAGAACGCCATGGTCTAATGACAATACTACTACCACAGAACAATAACTCAACACCATTGTCTAATAACAATACTACTACCAGAGAGCAATAACACAATACCATAGTCTAATGACAAATAATACTACCACAGAGCTATAACAGAACACCACGGTCTAATAACCATAGTACTACCATAGAGCAATAACACAATACAACGGTCTAAAAACAAATATCTCCTAACTGTTAGTAACTCAAAACCTCTGCTGGAAACTCACATTATTCTCACTGTGACTCAGACCTGTGGAACTCCATCCCACTAGAGTTAAAACTTACAGAAAACAGCAAATGCTTTAAAAGTCTGCTAAAACATCTTGAAGGCAATTGGCTCTTGCTCTACACCTGGATAATATATGATCCTGAAGAAAATACAAGTTGCATTACCTCTGAGGAAATGATAGCTGATTATATCCCTTAACTACCTACTCCTACTTAATCTTCATTCTACCTTATCATACCAAAACTTACTAATTTAATTGGTGTACCACGACTTACTAATTTAACTCATTATATTACTTAACCACCTCCTCCTACTTAATCCTCATTTTCCTTCACCATACCACCACTTAATTTAATTGGTTATATCCCTTAACTACTAACTCCTAACTAATCCACATTCTCCCTCACCTTACCACCACTTACTAATTTAAATGGTTATATTCATGAACTACCTACGCCTACTTAAATCTTATTCTTCCTCATTGTACCATGACTTACTAATTTAACTGGTTATAGCCTTGAACTACCTACTTCTACTTAATCCTTGTTCTCCCTCATTGTACCATTTGAACCCACATGTCAGTCTTTGCCTTCCCTTGTTTTTCTTTGTATTTCTGTCTGGTACATCTTTATGTAAAGGAACAGGCTGTCTCTTATTTTCTCTTCTTCCTATAGTCACAAATTCTATGATACAAGTTTGGCATTAATATACACTCCTACAGGAGACATAATAAGGGTGTTTAATAATGCTCACCTGCCCTCCTAAGGTATACATTGGTACAGGAAACATAATAAGGGTGTCTAATACTGCTCACCTGCCCTCCTCGAGTATGCACTGATACAGGAAACATGATATGGGTGTCTAATACTTTTCACCTACCCTCGTAAGGTGTACACTGTGACAAGAAACATAATAAGGTTGTCTAATTCTGCTTATCTGCTCTCCTAAGGTACACAGTGCTACAGAAAACACATTAAGGGTGTCTAATACTTTTTCCTGCCCTCTTGAGGTGTACACTGCTACAATATACATATATATATATATATATATATATATATATATATATATATAATAAGGTGTCTAATTCTGCTCACCTCCCCTCGTAAAGTCTTCCTTTCTGCAGGAAAATTAATTAAGGTGTGCATTTATTTATTCATTTTAGTTTGCTATCCAAATAAGTGGCCTGATTTACAGACCGCTTTCAGCCATGACCCAGTCACCATGATGCACAACAAAAAATAGAAGATTATACATAGAGGTGTACATAATGAAATAATACAGTAGTGACTATACATTTTTATATTGTTTGCAGTTATATATGCAAGTGATATTATTTACAATAAGTACAATTAAGGTAGGCATTCAACAATCTGTCATTTCTTAAAAGTATATATTTTGAAAAACAAAAAGATGATACTAGAAAAAGAAATGGAAGGACTAGCCATTGTTAGAAGTCAAAAGTATTTGGTGTCCTTAAACAGTTGTTCTTTTGTTGTTTTAAAATGATCCAAGTGTCTTTTGCAGCCTCATTTATGCAGGTTACCATTTGCAAACAGCTGGCCCTAGCCTAGATGTATCTCTTTCTCCTGTGGAACTTTTAAAATGAAGTGTGATGATGTGACATTATCTTCTTGGCTGTCTCTAAGTGTGGAATTAGGTTCCTTGATTTAGAATTTTCTTTTCAGGGAAAGACAGTGTCCCATTTTTAACAGCATGCAAATCCGACAACTAAGTAGAAATGTTGCTATGTCATTTACAGACAGCCAATTACACCAGCATAGAATATGGCACTCATGAGTTTAGGATTCTGTAAAAAGAACAAAACTGTAGATTTTGTTTACAATTGTTTGCATTGTCCATGTGTTTGAGCAGGAATAACAATTACAAAAGAAGGGGCCCATATTTGATTTTCGGACCTAGTAGCACATTTTAGTGAAGGTGTTATGAGCTGTAGGGGAGAAGATATGAGATTCTCTCACATAGTTTTAATTGGTGCATCACTGTAGCAGCAAGGCCCTGTCACAGCTGCTTAGGTGTCACCTCTGAAAGCTGGCCAGGTGAAAGCCCTACTACAGCAAGGTCCCTGCCACAGCTGCACAGGTGACAGCCTTACAACAGCAAGCTTCCTATCACAGCTGCACAGGTGACAGCCCTATAGCAGCAAGGTCCCTATCACAGTTGCAAGGTGACAGCCCTATAGCAGCAAGGTTCCTGTCACAGCTGTACAGGTGACAGCCCTACAGCAGCAAGGTTGCTATCATAGTTGTACAGGTGACAGCCCTAGTGCAGCAACGCCCTGTCACAGCTGCACAGGTGTCACCTTAGGGCTGTCACCTGTGACAGCTGGCCAGGTGAAAGCCCTACTACAACAAGATCCCCCTCACAGCTGCACAGGTGGCAGCCCTACAGCAGCAAGATTACTGTCACAGTTGCACAGTTAACAGCCCTACAGCAGCAAGGTCCCTGTCACAGCTACACAGCTGACAGCCCTATAGCAGCAAGATCCCTTTCACAGCTGCACAGGTGTCACCTGTCACAGCTTTACAGGTGACAGCCCTACAGCAGCAAGGTTGCTGTCACAGTTGTACAGCTGACAGCCCTACGGCAGCAAGGTGCCTGTCACAGCTGCACAGGTGAAATCTTTGAGTAACTCTCTTTCAATTTCTGTAACAAAATCTGTGCCGTGCAGCTTCTTTGTCATTTTAGCCCAGGTCATGATAATTACTCTGTCATTTTATCCTGAGACATGATAAGACTCACTGAGTTTATTCTGCAAGTTGAATAAATCTACAAACAGTATGATACACCATCCCTTGGTCACTATGGTTTCTAGCTGTTTCTGTTTGCATACCGAAATTCTGATAGACAGGAAAATTTACTTTCCGTGGAATGATGTATGCTGTTATGACCATCAGTCCTTGTCTACTTTATGTCACCTATCTAGGGGGTACATCTAAGACTACAATGCCCATCCCTTGTGTGAAAGGACTCTCCACCTTTTTCTTGCAACTCCCCACTGACATGAAATAGAGCCATAAACGTTTGCTTGTCCTGTTATGTGTTCATACATATCTTTTAGGCTATCTGGCCACTAGTTATTTATTTCTAACCATTTTATAATCACGCATGACATTTTTCAGAGAAGTGGTGGTCAGCTTACTCGTTTGTCTTTCCCAGTGACACTGAGTCAGGCTGCAGATGCAGGGCTTAGGAGAGTACCTTTGAACTAGATGACTACATTGTGATTGCTTCAAAGATAGGCTTTAAGCAGAGTCCCTTACTAACTTTCACTTGTGGTCTGACTCAACTACATATCAAAGCAGTCCACTTATCTTTCACAGGGACCCTTTTGAATAAGTTACTGGAAGTTTCTACATACTGAGTAAATAAAACCCGTAGGAGTCTAAAAAATCATTCTGCATTTGATGTATGTAGTTTTCATTTGTAAAGCTAGCTTTTAAATACTCTGTACACTATGCATCTGAAAGTAGATATGACCCAATGTATCATTTTGTTAGGTTTAGTTTTATTTATTCTACACTGTGTCAAAGTAGATGCAACTTAAAATGCATTTTTTTATTTTAATTGTATTAATTCTACACCAGCTGTGAACCAGCTGAAATGTCTTATTTTAGCTTTGCTGCTAAAACAAACTTGATTCCCTAAATGCAGAATAATGTTCACGTGACAAACATCACTTTTAGTGAGACATTCGTTTTATTTTTCATTCTCAGTCCCCACTGGCCAGACAAGTGTGGGCTTTAGCTTGTACCCTGCCCAACATTTTACCCTTTTATTCACTTCAGCAATCACCTTCTTAAAACCAGATAGATGTCATACAAGGAGCACTGCTCTCCTACTTTGTGTCCTGTGGGGGAGGGGAAGAATTACCCTACCTTCAGCCCTGTAATGAATTGTAATAATGTCAAGGCCGGTAATATATTCATATTGCCAAAGTTTGTACTTGTGCTAGACCTCTTGCTTGGGAGTTCACCTGCTACTATATTCCCAGTGTATCAGGTAACTGCAGCAGTGACTTGAGTAATCATATCACCCCTGTTCCACCTAGATGAGCTCTCTGAATGAATCACATGAATATCACCTGGTACCTGATGCTGTGATACCTGAGCCAATAATCAAGCCTTGGCTTTTGCATCACCAGTACCCCTGTTCTGAGACTTGGCTTCTATAAATCTGCATCACCAGTAAACCTGTTCTGAGCCTTGACTTCTATAAATCTGCATCACCAGTACACCTGTTCTGAGCCTTGGCTTCTGTCAATTTGTATCACCAGTACACCTGTTCTGAGCCTTGGCTTCTGTCAATCAGTATCATCAGTATACCTGTTCTGAGCCTTGGCTTCTGTCATTCTGCATCACCAGTACACCTGTTCTGAGCCTTGGTGTCTATCAATCTGCATCACCAGTATACCTGTTCTGAGCCTTGACTTCTATCAATATACAACCCCAGTACACCTGTTCTAAGCCTTGACTTCTGTCAATCTGTAACACCAGTACACCTGTTCTGAGCCTTGACTTCTGTCAATCTGTATCATCAGTACACCTGTTCTGAGTCTTGGCTTCTATCAATCTGAATCACTAGTACACCTGTTCTGAGCCTTGGCTTCTGTCAATCTGCATCACCAGCACCTTATCTGAGCTTTGGCTTCTGTCAGTCTGCATCACTAGTGTACCTGTTCTGAGCCTTGGCTTCTATCAATCTGTATCACCAATACACCTGTTCTAAGCCTTGCCTTCTATCAAGCTTTATCACCAATACACCAGTTCTGAGCCTTGGCTTCTGTCAATCTGTATTACTAGTACACCTGTTCTGAGCCTTGGCTTCTATCAATCTGCATCCCCAATATACCTGTTCTCAGCCTTGGCTTCTATCAATCTACATCACCAGTACACCTGTTCTGAGCCTTGGCTTCTATCAATGTGTATCACCAGTAAACCTGTTCTGAGCCTTGACTTCTGTCAATCTGCATCACCAGTACACCTGTTCTGAGGCTTGGTTCTGTCAATCTGTATCACCAGCATAGCTGTTCTGAGCCTTGGCTTCTATCAATCTGCATCACTAGTACACCTGTTCTGAGCCTTGGCTTCTGTCAATCTGCATCATCAGTACACCTGTTCTGAACCGTGGCTTCTGTCAATCTGCATCACCAGTACAGCTGTTCTGAGCCTTGGCTTCTATCAATCTGCATCTCCAGTACAGCTGTTCTGAGCCTTGGCTCCCATCAATCTGTATCACCAGTACACCTGTTCTGAGCCTTGGCTTCTATCAATCTGCGTCACCAGTGCACCTGTTCTGAGCCTTCTCTTCTATCAATCTGTATCACCATCACCAGTACACCTGTTCTGATACTGTAATTTCCTTGTTTGTTTGTTGATCAACTAAACTGTTTGGAAAAAAATGCCTTTTTGGGGTTGCCTAGCACCACTAACTGATTAAGTAACTTTTTACACAATTGCAGAATAAAGGAGTCAGTCCAGGACACCTGAATGAAGATTTTTTACCTTGATCAGCTATATCAAACCACCAAACAAACTCTTGAAAAGCCAGAAGGAGAAGCTTTGCTTACATGATAGTATATTATGAAATGTTAAAATTAGCACTATGTCTCTTCTGAGGCAGTTTGAAAACTTCATATATCTTCAAAGGCTGCTGAATTTAACACAATCCAGAGATGGAAGGATGTTTGTGTTTATAATGCAGCTATTTCTTTTGCAATCATTATAAAATGTTGCCTTATCCTGATTAAAACCTGATACACCTCTCAATATATCTGTTTTCTGGGAAAGATATGAAATGATAGTATGCATTTAAGCACTTTGTGTACACAGAGTTTATGGCTATATTTTATATGTTCATTTACTTTCAGGTTGACTCTTGTGGCATACATGGATAAAGCTGTGATTCCACCCAGGTGACCCAAGATGATTAAGCAGCTTAGGCACCTAAAGGAGCTGACGGCAGAGAATGGGCATATGTCAGTCTGGTAGTGGGGACAGTGGGACAGCCACAGTCCCTCAGAGAAGGGGCAGCACTGCAGTGCACATCATAGGGTGCCTGCTTTCAGCTCACAACGTCCCAACCTGGTGAGGGCTTTTGTTAGTGAGTGAACTGCAGCATGTACTCACACAGAAATATACTTTTGGAAGACGATAATACTCTTGAGGAATTTCATAAATTTTCTTGGCAACTTAAAATTCAAAAAGAACCAAGAAAGATAACACTTCCAGCTGGAACAATCAGATCCTTATATAAATGTATTAAAAAAACAAAGAACAACAATGAAATAACAATTGATTAAGTGCTTTTGTCCATTCAAATCAGGACTTCATCAGAATCACTAAATACCCATCCATATACCCTATTTATACATATTGAAACTCTTAATTTAAATAAATAATTACATAAGTGAATCAGTCTTAAAGGGGAAATACCCTAAAAGCAGAAAAACATAGAAACCTTAAAGGGACCAAACTTTTTATTACATTGTCCTAATTTTTTTTTTAAAAGAATACTTTAAAAATACTCTAAAAATATTTAGATAACAATCACTATGTAAAATCACCAGTTATTTGCCCGTTTGTTTAAAATGAGTTGCAGTGAATTACTTTAATTAATTCCAGGGTGTTGTGAGGAATGTAACTGTAATTGCCAAAAAACTTGTCTTTTCCCAAGTTTCCTTTTACATCACCTCCTTTTGGGTTGTTTTTTACTTGTTCTGGGATCCCCAAACCTAAACTTTTCACAATTCTGACATTGCTTGGAGTACTTGTTTAGTGCATTCATTTCATGCTTTTTCTTCATTTGATAAAGATGTTCATAAATTCTTTTCCACAAAGCTGTCTCAGTTTTCTCCACATAAAAGGCTGAACAGGTTGAACACTTAGCTAAATAGACCATTCCACATGTCTGGCAGTTTCCTGTCTTAAAATAAATTTTAGAACTTATGTAGTTTTCTAAAATCAGGGAACTGGTCTCAAAAATATAAGTATATTGGGCACAAGATCCACAATTGGTTGTTCTTTTATGTTGATTCCTTTGGAACTCCTGTGCTCAATCATTTCTTTCAAATTATGTTTTCAAGTTAAGCCTTGTTTTAAATATAAAATGAGGTTCAGTTCCTAAAAGTTGAACTATATCTGGACTTGTCTTTAAAATACTCCAATTCAGCCTAGCTACTGATTTACTTTCTGAGCCTGAGGCCCAAATTCCACAACATATCCCCTTTCAAAATTAATATATTGTAAAGTATTACCCTTATTACTTAAACCCACTCCTAAAGGAAAGTATTATCCTTATTACTTAAACCCACTCCTAAAGGAAAGTATTATCCTTATTACTTAAACCCACTCCTAAAGGAAAGTATTATCCTTATTACTTAAACCCACTCCTAAAGGAAAGTATTATCCTTATTACTTAAACCCACTCCTAAAGGAAAGTATTATCCTTATTACTTAAACCCACTCCTAAAGGAAAGTATTATCCTTATTACTTAAACCCACTCCTAAAGGAAAGTATTATCCTTATTACTTAAACCCACTCCTAAAGGAGGTTTGTATTTCACTCTCCATGGAGTTTGGACAAACATCTTAAACTCTTCTACTAAATGTGGGGGATACACCTCAGCCAAAAACATATTAGCTACCTCCTTTAATTCATTGAAAAGGTCTTCTTCATGGGAGGTCATTCTAACAACTTCAATAAATTCTCCTTTTAATATACTCTTTTTCTGACTAAGGAGGTGACAGCTGCAGTAATTCAGGTATGAATTACTAAAGGTAGGTTTTCTATAGACCATAGATTTAAATCCTCAGGAGGTATGTTTAATTAGGGTATCAAGATAGTTTATTTCATATTTATTATATACATAAGTAAATCTTAGAAAAGTTGATGTGTTATTTAAAAAAGTTACAAAATCTCTAATTTCATTTTGTGTACCTTTCCAAAGTATAAATATATCATTAACTTTTGTTAACTTTGTTTACTGTTCGTGCTTGGAGCTTTTCTCCCCGGGCCTCTACTGAAAATGGACATATATCCTGTTAGACTAGCCCGGTCAACAAATGTAAAATAAATAATACAATAATTAAGGAACCTGATGTAAAGTTTTATGTTTTCCAAAATTCACAGTTAAATACATAGCTCCTTTCCCAATCTAAAATAACAAGATTAGTATAAATGGGGGCACAAGAGGTCCCTATGGATACCCCTTTTATTTGCTTTAAAAATCTCTCTATCAAAGTAAATTAAGTTAAAATCCAGTACAATAGACATCAATTCAAAAATAAGACTTTTTATCAGAATTAAAACTGATGTGTTTGTTAATACTGTTAAAAAAACATTCAAGAACCTCATCTCCTGGAATGGTGTTAAATAAGTCAATTGTTAAAAATATATCTTACTTGGACCATAATTCGGTCTTAAACCTACCTAAAAAGTCCCATGAGTCAATTAGGAGGTAGGGGCCTTGTTTATAGATGGGTTTTAACCATTTGTCTATACTAACCCCGTGGTATAAGTTTTTGATCCCTCAGCTGCAACAATAGGTCTAAAAGGGGGTCTCCTGATATTTTTGTGAACTTCAGGGATACCAAAAAAGGATGAGATAACAGGATTATCTACTTTCAGGTAGTTATAAATGCCAATACTTATCCTCCCTTCAATTAAATATTCCTCTAAAAAAGAGTCTATTCTTTGATAACTTATATTTACTTCATTAATTGAGGTGGTAGAGTACTTATCGATATCTCTCAGAATCTCAAGCATTTCTTATATTCTAAAGAGTTATATATTACAATACCCCCTGCCCTTGCAAATCATATAATCCCCCACCAATGCTAACATTCTCCAATAACAGCTGACACAGACAAACAACTGGTGTCAGAGCCATAGACTAAAATGAAATGCCAAGAAAATCATAATAGCATCTTTTGGGAAGTCAGTTACCTCTGGTAACTATCATACTGACAAACCAAACAAACAGGACCAGCACTAAGGTTGACCAGACTTGGAGAGTCACAATGCAGAACACAAAACTAAAAACTCCAGGAACTGGAAACGCAGAGTGGATATAATAAAACTTAATAATTTATTCCAAAGTTTTACCAAGTAACAAAGCTTTCAGGTGTAGCCCTTCCTCAGTGTGCATTCAAGCTTGAATGCACACTGAGGAAGGGCTGTGCCCGAAAGTATAGCATCTAAGTCCAAGGAGGTCATTGTTCCACTGTATTCAGCATTCATCAGACCTATCATTGAGTAAAATTCCCCCTTTGGTATGTATCTAACAAGGCACATCCAACAAGTGGAAAAATCACAGAAGTTCCTTACTAAAAGAATACATGGTGTAAATAATTTGCCCCATGCAGACCACTTCAAAGCCTTATCCCTTTATTCTGTCTCCTACAGGCTACTGAGTGGGAATATATGCCTGGCATACAACGCATCTTCAGACCCCACTTTGATTTACCTCCTGCATATCCATAAATAAACAGCGTCAGAATTGTCTGTTCTAAAAACTTAAACCTTGCCTGTGATATAAATAGAACCTGCTGAAGAGACTGATGTGTATCTTAGAACTTTCAGGATCAACCCCTTCATCAGTGACACACTGATGAAGGGTTTATCCCAAAAGTTCTGTGATTATGTATTCTGTGTTGGAATAAAAGTGCTTTTGTGATCCCTTCATTTGCAGGTTTTGGATTTTTTTTTTTTTTTGCTGTAGTTTTGGATTTTGTATCCTACCTGGTTCACCTAAGAGCTGTTCTTGTATCCTATGTATCCTTAAAAGTACTCCAGTGGTCATTACTCTAGTACACATCTATGAACCTGTATGGCTGCACATGCCCATGTTGAAGATGTGGGAGATACGATATGGGTGCATATGACCAAGTTAGGGAGATGGGGAGATCATTTGAGTACAATGGAGCACATTAAACTGATGGTAGAAATAATGTAGGTTCACTTGACAATGTTGGGGAGATGGGGGACCTGATATGTGTGCACATGATCATGTCAGGAAGATGGGGGGCATATGATCTTGGTGAACATGGCCATGTTAGGTCAATAGGGAGATTATATTTTATTTATTTATTTTATTTTCTTTTACATTGGTTGACCGGGATTGTCCGACTGAGCTAAAGAGCCCTTTTCAGCAGAGGCCCGGGGAAAAAAGCTCCAACATATTATACAATTTTCATTAAAAATTAGCATTAAACAGCAATGTTACAGGATTATTACAAGGCATTAAGTAGCAATACAATGTTATACAGTGTCAGTAATCAGTAGTACAGCAAAACTATTTCAAGATGTATAAAAAGAAATATGTCATTAAGATGAGTAGTTTTTGGGGTAAGTGGTTACAAAAACCCAGTTTTATCATGATGTAATTGCATGAAGGCAAGACAATTACAATAGAATGTTTCTCTGGGGCAATTTGCTTAATAGATTTTTAGAAGACAGTAGAAAGAGCAGTCAAGGAAGATTAGAGAGACCTAGTGAGAAGACTGAGTTAAGGGCAGAAAGTAGATTAAGGTATGAGAAGTAGGGGGTGTTAAGGAGGGAGAGTGCAGTGGCAGGACCAGTGACTTTTAAAGCACTCTTTGGTGGCTGTCTTAAACTGTTTATGATATGAAAGGGTCCTGATTTCTAGTGGGAGCCTATTCCAGGCAATAGTGGAGTGATAGCTGTACATGTTGTGTCCAAATTTAGACTTGGGTTTGTAGATTTGGAGTAGGTCTTGGTTAGAGCTTCGGAGAGGTCTGGAGGGAGAATAATGGGAGATGAGAGGGGATAGTGCTGGGCAGTAGGAAGGCTGGTATAGGATAGAATGGATGATCTGGAGCTGAGAGAGAAGAAGCTGGTGGGGTAATTCAAGCAAGTTTAGGTGTTTTAGGGAGAGACAGTGATGGGATTTGTAGGTTTGTTGGGCAGCAAATCTAGCTACTTTGTTGTAGGTAGATTCAAGTTTGGTCAGGAGTGCTGAGTTAAGATTTGTGAGAATGTGAGAATTGTACATTAGACTGGGTAGAAGGTAGGTAAGACAGAGAGTAATCCTGGCTTCAGATGTAAGGAACTTCTTGTTACGGTAAAGGAGCCCTAGCTTTGAATGAGTCTTTTTGATACAGTTATTAACATGCAAGTCAAATTTAAGCTGATCGTCGATGGTTACGCCTAAGAACTTAGTACTGGATTCTACCTGAATGGGAGTGTTATTAAGGGACTGTATGGAGAAGGAGGGTTTCATATTGTTTAACTTTTTAGGTAGGAAGAGTAACAGCTTTGTTTTTTTAGGGTTAAGGATGAGCTGGTTGTGGGAGAGCCATGTTTCAACTAAGTTAAAAGATGCCTGAGTAGCTGAGAAGAGCTTAGAGGGAGAGCTGGTTGTGGTGATGAATGTAGAGTCATCTGTGTATTGCACTAAAGATGAGTGAGGACAGGAGGTATAGAGATGATTAGTAAAGATATTAAAAAGTAAAGGTCCTAGGATAGACCCTTGAGGTACACTGATTTTTACAGGGAGAAGAGGGGAGAGTGCAGAGTGCCATCTCACTGGTTGAGATCTATCAGTGAGGTAGCTGGAGAACCATGCAACAGTATCAGAAGAGAAGTTGATGATATGCAGTTTGTGCAGCAGCAGAGAGTGTGAGACAGTGTTGAAAGCTTTTGAGAGGTCCAAGAATAGGCAAGAAATAAGTTTATGGTCATCCATGGCTATAGAGACAGTGTTGAGGAAGGATAATAGAGCTGTAGTGGTGCTATGTTTGAGTCTGATGCCATGTTGAGTGGGTGTAAGCAGATTTTCCTGTATTAGATACTGCATAACTTGTTTATGAATACATTTTTCTAGTACTTTAGAGATAGGGGAGAGGATAGCAATAGGTCTAAAGTTGGAAATATCAAAGGAGTTACCTCCTTTGTGTATAGGTAGAGTGCAGCATTGTTTCCAGATGGAAGGAACTTTAGATTCAAAGATAGAGCAATTGAGATAGGAAGTTCATGTAAGTTTTATATGACCATGTTAGAGAATGGAAGAGCACAATATGGGTGCACATGACTATGTTAAGCAGATGGAAGACATGGCATGGGTGCATATGTGCATATTAGGGAGTTGTGAAATAATCATCTTGAATGTGATGGATAGGAAGAAGATGGGAGACAGTTAACCAACTGTGCTGTTCCATTGTTTCCTGAGTATATGAAAGTATGTATTCACAGAGAGTAGTAGGCTAATGGAATAGATTATCAGCATGGATTATGGTGAGAGAATCCACAGACACATTCAGGAGATGGAATCCATGGAAACATTCAGCTCCTAAACAGGAGGGCTAAGGGAATAATGGAGCAGGCGGCCAACTGTGTTTATCCACATTTACCTGACTATCTGAAAGCATTTCTTAACAAGGAAGATGGTGGACAGATGGAACTGATTACCACAATGGGTTCTGAAGACATAATCCACAGACACATTCAGGAGAGGAAACGCACAGACCCATTCAGCTCCTGTAAAAGGTTTGTGGCCTGTAGTCATAATACTCAGAATAACACAACTGGAACTGCAAATATGGAGAAAGCTATACTAAGTCTGAGGTTGTGGTATCTTGCAGTAATCTGCTTACCTACAGAATCATCAGGCTTACAGTTAGTATATGTATGTATTAGGGATATAGGGAACACAGCATTCTTCATTAGAGGGTTTGCAAGGGGCAAAGACCCACTACAAATGTTAGTGCCTGCGAAGACTGGTAGAGAAGGGTGAAGGCTGCCAGCCTAGCCAGATACAATTTTATGGATAACTCTGTCATTTGTAAATATGAATGCAAACTACAGGCTTGTTGTCTTAAATGTAAAGAAATACTGTTACATGTGGAACTGGAAATAAATGTGACAACAGTGCACTCTACAGACCAAAGTAAAGCATGTGGTGACCCTTTGAAGTAGACAGTGGTGCTGAAAAGTCTAGATGAAGAAATTCTTTCTGTTGTTTTAACCAAGAGTTAAATTGCTAGATTTAAACATGCAAATGTACTTTTATTGCTCCGTTTCCTGTCCAGCTGCAAGATAACAAAAGGGAGATGTTAAGAATGTAAATGCAGTTAATGTGTAGCCTGGGAACTGCAGAAAAGTGTAAAAAAGATGATGTAATGTTTATCAGAACTGCAATATCAATTTAAACAGAGAGAATCAGAAGGCATTAAGCATTTTTGTCTTGATCATCCAACTCACAGCACTCTGCCTGTTGTCTTATGTAAATTATCTTAGACTTGTGTTTTCTTTTAGAGATAGCTAGAACTAGAAAGATTAGACTAAGTGTTTTTCTGTGATGTCAGAACTGTACTACTGAATTATTTTAAGTATTTCTGTGTGATCTCTGAACTCTTGACTAGCACTGACTGTGTAGTAGAAAGTATTGTCTTGTGGTTTTCATTATTTATTATTAAATATTTAAAAATCTTTTAACTGTGGCTGGTTTGTATAGAGATAATTTAAGCTCTAGAGTGCATTGCATATTTATAGTGATTACTGTACCAAGTCACTCTAATAAGCCTTGACTATTTAGTCACATTTACCATCATCATCTTCGACTGTTCCCGTTAGGGGTCACCACAGCGGATCATCTGTTTCCATTTCTTCCTGTCTACTGCATCGTGCTCTGTCGCACCAACCACCTGCATGTCCTCTCTCACCACATCCATAAGCCTTATCTTTGACCTTCCTCTTTTCCTGTTACCTGGTAGCTTCATCCTTAGCATCTTTTTCCCAATATACTCAGCATCCCTCCTCAGCACATGAACAAACCAATGCGATCTTGCCTCTCTGGCTTTGTCTCCAAACCTTCCAACCTCGGCTGACCCTCTAATATACTTATTCCTAATCCTGTCCACCCTCACCATACCCAGTGCAAATCTTAACATCTTTAACTCTACCACTTAGAGCTCAAACTCCTGCCTTTTTGTCAATGCAACTGTCTCCAACCTATATAACATGGCTGGTCTCACTACACTCTTGTAGACCTTCCCTCTCACTCTTACTGGTAGTCGTCTGTAACAAGTTATTCCTGACACTCTTCTCCACCCACTCCATCCTGCCTGTACTCTCTTCTTCACCTCTCTTCCACATTCACCATTACTCTGAACTATTGATCCCAAGTATTTGAACTAATCCACCTTCACCTCCTCTACTCCTTGCAGCCTCACCATTCCTCTATCCCCCCTCTCATTCACACACATATGTTCTGTCTTAGTCCTGCTGACCTTCATTCCTCATCCCTCTAGAGCATATCTCCATCTCTCCAGGGTCTCCTCCACCTGTTCCCTACTCTCACTACAGATCACAATGTCATCTGCAAATATCATAGTCCATGGGGAGTCCTGTCTGATCTTGTCTGTCAAGCTGTCCATCACCATTGCAAATAAGAAAGGGCTCAGAGCTGATCCTTGATGTAATCCCACCTCCACCTTAAATGCATCTGTCACTCCCACCACAGACCTCACCACTGTCACACTACTCTTGTACATATCCTATACCACTCTTACATACTTCTCTGACACTCCCGACTTCCTCATACAATACCACAACTCCTCTCTAGGCACCCTGTCATATACTTTCTCTAAGTCTACAAAAACATATATTGCACAGAAATAATTGGACATCCTTTTAAAGGCCTTTGAGTAGCTGATAAATATTATCTGGGTGGTGGCAGTAATTACTACCATATAGTCTGGGTAAAAGGGGCACCGCTGGAGAACTTGTGCCAGCCTTCCCCAGAAGTGTCTGTGTGGTTGTGTGAACTTTTATCTCAAAGTATGTGTGTGTCAGCTAATTGGGCAGGGGCATGAAGCACTGGTTGGACAGAGGGGGTGTTAGAGATTTTAGCTTACCCAGCTAGGCTGGGATCTGGACCCTATAGCTGTGCCAGTGGGGAGTCTTATTGAGAACCTGGGGAGCAAGCGAGTGACCAGCCCCGGACTGACTGTGATCTTTGTGTGCTCTTAAGGGAACTTGCACTTTACTGTGTGTATTTGTTATCCTTTCCTCATATATGAGATGCCCTCTCTGATGTTATTGGTGAGGATTGAGGCTCCTTGATTGCTGGGCCAGGGCATGGGCATCACAATGCCATTACAGCAATTTCCAACATTCATACTTCTATTGAACTCATAGTTCATATTCCATAGTTGAAGGAGTCTCAACTGTGGCTCTCAAACTTCTACTGGGGATACCATTGAACAGGGAATTAGACAAACAGTGAAAGGTAGAAATGAAGGGAACTGGAATGTTAAGCAAGGAATAATGTTAAGAGGACTGGGCATTATAAGTTATTACAGAGCTCAAGTCATGCCTTTCTTTTTTCTGTTTGTCTCATTTCCTGTGCTAATGCTTCTTTGTGGAATTCTTTCTTGTACTTTTTGCCTCTGCTCCTGTCCCTTACAGTTTTGAATCTCAGTTTCTGTACTAACATCTCTAACAGTTTGGTATTTTTATTGCTTTCCCTCACTTTCAGGATGAATGACCACCAACCTTTCATTGTCTTTTTCTTGTCCAAGTTGCTTTCCCTCTGCAACAGTTTGAACAAATTACTTACAATGTCCTTCGTGTTTCACTGCTGCAGTCATTACATTTGGGTTATCTGCTTGCAGTAGCCCTCAGTCAGCCTGATAACATAGTCTTGGGTCCTGCATCGGTTGCTGTCCCTTCTTCCGTGACGTCAGGTCATCAGGGGTATAAAACATGCAGCTGATGCCATTACATCAGTCTTTCTTGCTGTTTGGTTCTCGAAGCAGAAGCAGTTCGCAAGTGCTGGTCGCCTGACTCCTGAAATTTTCATTTTCGAGTTT
This sequence comes from Protopterus annectens, assembly GCF_019279795.1. NCBI lineage: Eukaryota > Metazoa > Chordata > Ceratodontiformes > Protopteridae > Protopterus > Protopterus annectens. The sequence goes on from NC_056729.1 coordinate 56,947,645, forward strand.
CAGAACTGAAGTCTTCAACTAAAGCTAAGTACCCCATTGGGAAAACTTTTTCTTGCTCCTTACTGATGTCAGTAAAAGTTAATAACTGCATTACTTGTGGAAAGCAAATACCTCATAAAGATTTTCATTCATACTGTATTCCTTGCCTAGGCCCTGACCATGACGTACCTTGCTGTCGGTTTTGTGCTTTATTTAATCAGCGCACTATCCATCGTCGGTATATTTTCGCATCTAAATATTTCAGTTCTCGGTTTAATTATCCAGAAATGTCATCGGTTAGCCTTCCAACTATCAGGATTCCAAAAAAAATGCAAAGATAAAGACAGAGACAGGCCACCCAGGTCCAAAACTGCTGACGATGCTTCTCCTAAGCCAGTTGCCAGTTCGCTGATACTCAGTGAGGAGCTTTAGCAGCCCCTGATACCTGCTACTTCTGATTCGCAGGCCTCTACTGAGACCCATTCGGAGTCTGGTATGCCACGAGATGCTTCAACTATGGAACCTGTGGATGTCTCTACCTTGGATGGGTCTGGAGCCGCTGTGCAGGCAACAGCTTCTGAGGGTGTATTCAGGCCTATGGACTTACATATTAAACTGATGCCTCCTTCTTCATTTAGGCCTAAATCTCGAACCATGCCTAAAAAACTGATGCCCAGGCCACATTCTCAGGCATCTATGCCTAAAAAACAAATGATAAGAATGGCTGAAGATCTTAGAACTCTAATCAGGGGAAGCCAACTTCCCCCTTCTAAGAGACCTAGGACTGAAGTTGTTTATGATTCTTCTGACCAAGATTCTGATTTTTCTGATTCTTCTCATGATCTAGATTTGCCCTTACCTACTTATGAGGATTCTGATGCAGAGGACTCTATTTCATCTGCTTCCCCTCCAGAGGATTTTTCTTTTGGTGAAACCTTACATACTCTAAGGGAGCATTTCCACTGGGAAAGCCAGGATTTTTCTGATTCAAAAAAGAGGCTTAGGGATTTCTTACTCCTGCATCAGCATAGGCCTTTAGCAATACCCCCTGTACTAGACATTGTTCATGATGCTTTTTTGGAATCTAGTTTGGCCCCTGATTCTTTGCCTCCTGCTCCCAGAAAACCTGACAGATATTACAGGGTTCCTGATTTACACAAGTTCTTCTTTAAAAATCCTATTGTGGATCCAGAGACTATTTCACAGGAACCCAAGGGCATTAAGACTTCTACTGCTAAAAATCCTACCCCTTCTGATAGAGACTCCAGGGCGCTGGATAGATAGGGTAAGAAGGTTTACACTTCTGCAACCTTGGCCATTAGGGCTTGAAACTGCCAGTTGCATATGTTAATGTATCAGCAACATGCTATTGGATTGCTTAAACAGAAAATTATGTTGATTCCTGACTGTGCAGAAAATAAAGAATTACAGGATTTTATGCATTCTGATGAACAGGTTGGAAAACATACTTTGCAATGTGGATTTGATTCATTAGAGGCCTCTTGCAGGGCTGCTGTTACTGGGTCTGTGCTCAGAAGGCATGCTTGGCTTAAGGAGCAATCTTTGCCCGATCATGTTAAAGCTAAATTGTTGGATGCTCCTTTAAATCAAGATCGCCTGTTTGGCAACAAGGCTGAGGAAGTTCTTAAAAAGATGGAAGATAAAGCTAAATCTATGCAAACTACCCAAACCAGGGAGTAGTAAGACCCCCCCCCCCCATGGAAAACTATCTCAATGACTTGCTTTTAAAACTTCAAAGCACTTCCTAACTGAATGCTCCTTTAGGCAGAAAGATTGGTCGGCAGGCCAAAAACTGCCCTTTGGCTTATCTACTGCGCTTGGGGTATTCATAAAGTGCCTAGCTCCAGTCATTGCATTTTGCAGACAAAGAAATATTCAAATATACCCATACCTGGACAATTGTCTAATTCAGGCAGAAAGCCAGGACATGCTTTTGAATCATCTGGCCTTTGTTCAAAGTGTACTGACTTGTCTGGGGTATACCATAAACGAAAAGAAATCACAGCTGGTACCCTGTCAACAAATTATATTCCTGGGAGCAAGCTTGAATACAACTTCCCAGATGGCTTTCATCATGCCAGAGAAACGGATTCTTTTGACAACCTACTTCAAACAAGTGGCCACAAAAACCCAGTTATCTGCAAGGCAAATACTGCAAGCCTTGGGCTTCATGGCCTCCTGCATTTTTCTAATTCCACATGCAAGACTGCATATGAGGAAACTGCAGTGGTATCTCAAAAGCCTATGGTGTCAACATTCACAGGATCTAGAAGCAATGATTCCTATCATACCTTGCCTATGCTTAGAGTTCCTTTGGTGGGCAGAGGCTTGCCACCAAAACAGGGGACTACCATTCACACTACCCCCTGCTGCCCAAACCTTGACAACAGATGCATCAGACTATGTATGGGGGGGCTCACCTGGCAGGGAAGTGCATTCAGGGCAAATGGAACCCAAGTCAAATGTACCTACACATAAATCAAAAGGAAATGTTAGCTGTACAGAATGCTCTGACAGCCTTCAAGGACCACATTCTTCCAGAACAACTAATGGTAAAAATGGACAACACCATGGTCATGTGGTACATAATCAAGCAGGAGGGTACACACTCTTATCCCCTCTGCAGACTAGTCATGGCATTGTGGAACACAGCCTTGAGCTACCAAGTGAATCTACAAGCTCAATTCCTGCCAGGAAAACTAAATACACTGGCATATGGACTAAGCAAAAACCTCATGGACCCACATGAGTGGAAACTGGAACCAAGGATTTTCAACATGTTGACAAGCAAATAGGGGAGCCCAGATATAGACCTGTTTGCCTCTCCCCAGAACCATCAATTGGACACATTTTGCTCAAGGATTCCCCACAAACTAGCTTGGAAAGTGGATGCTTTATCCTTCAGCTGGAAAAACCTATCAGTTTATGCCTTTCCTCCTCTGTCTCTGCTCTCCAAGGTACTACTAAAGATCAAACAGGACAAGCCAAGGACGAACTTAATTGCACCAGACTGGCCACGCCTACACTGGTACCCCCTCCTGTGCAGTGTGTCACACTTGGCCCCATGACACCTGCCTCAGACTCCTTCCCTGTTGTCTCAGCAGGAGAACCAGATTCTGCACCCTCAGCTGCAAACCTTGAACCTAGCAGCCTGGCTAATTACCTAATCTCTTCCTTACCACCCCTCAGTAAATCAGTGATGGATATCATTTTATAGGCTAGGAGGCCTAGTACCAGAAAATCTTAGGCTGCAAAATGGAAAAGATTTTGTACCTGGAACCAATCTCAAGGGATGAGCGCAGCAGGGCCCAATTTACCTCAGATTCTACAATACTTGAATGAGATGCTTCATAAGGGCTTCTCCTTTTCCTCCATCAAAATTCATGCCTCAGCCATTTCAGCTCATTATAGCACAGAGCCTCCCCTCTTCTCTCACCCACTGCTCAAGCAGTACCTCAGAGGGGCCAAATATTTAAGGCCACCCAGGAGAGCTCCAACTCCAGCATGGGACCTTAACTTTGTCTTGGAGAAACTCACTCTTCCTCCTTTTGAGACAGTTGCTACTGCAAATTTAAAATTCCTTTCCTGGAAAACAGCTTTCCTTTTAGCAATCACTTCTGCAAGAAAGGTATCTGAATTAAAGGTCCTTATGACAGTGGAGCCTTTCATCATCTTTCATGTGGACAGGGTGTCCCTCAGAACCATTCCCTCCTTTATGCACAAGGTGGTATCCAATGTGGCTCTTAATCAGTCCATTCATTTGCCTACCTTCTTTCCTAACCCACAGAACAAAGGGGAATGGATACTGCACTCCTTAGATGTGCACAGGCAACTTAGATTCTACTTGGACAGAACTAAACCTCAAAGGAAATCTGAACAACTGCTGGTGGCATTTGCGGCAGGGACAAATGGGAAAGCTATTTCAAAGCAAACCATTTCAAAATGGATAGGCCACTGCATTCATTTCTGCTATAAGCACCATGGAAAACCTATCCCACAGGGCATCAGACCCCATTCAACCAGGGCTGCATCTACCTCTACAGCCTTTCTCAGGGGTGTCCCTACCAGGGACATCCTAGAAGCTGCTGCCTGGAGTTCTGCACAAACTTTCACCAAGCATTATCATTTGCCAATTTTCTCTAAATCCAGAGCTGGTTTTGCCACTGCAGTCTTGCAAGGCCTTATAGCTGGTCCTAATTCTATTTAAATTCCTCCTCCCAACCTTAGCTTTGGGAATCTACCCAAATGTAATGACTGCAGCAGTGAAACACAAAGAACATAGTACAGTTGTGTACACTTACCATAAATGTAGATGTTAGAGTGTATTCACTGTTGCAGTCCTGGTTACGCTCCCTCCAGCCCCTTTCTTCTTTTGGCTATACCTCTACTCTCACTTACTATGCTCAAAAAGCTTTTTGGTATATTTGCTTTTTTGTTGGAGGTATATCCTTGTATTATAGATTTAATTGCTTCCCATTAGGGGGCACCTGACATCTGGGGCAAGAAAAACTGATGTAATCGCGTCGGCTGCATGTTTTATACCCCTGACGACCTGACATCATGGAAGAAGGGACAGCAATAGATGCAGGACCCAAGACTTTGTTAATCAGGCCAACTGAGGGCTACTGCAAGCAGATAACCCAAATGTAATGACTGCAACAATGAATACACTCAAACATCTACATTTATGGTAAGTGTACACAACTGTACTTTTTCTTCTCTATATCCCTTAAGAGTATTTCAGACTACATTTCATCTTTGTGCTGATTTTGTTACTTACAGTTGCCTACACCCTTTTTGACATGTTTTCTTCTTTACTTCCCTCTGAAAAATGTATTTCAGAACCAGTGATGGGAGTAATATATTACAATATGTAATATATCACTGTAATACAGTACAATTTCTAGTAACTAGTAATATAACTAGTTACTTTTTCAAAGTAGTAGTGAAGTAATAGTAATATATTACATTTTAGTAACTAGTAACTTAAATGTGAGTTACTTTTGAGTTACTTTTGCTTAAACTGATGGTTCTCAACATAGGTGACATTGCCCCCTAAAGAGCGATGGAAATTTCCAGGATTCCTGGATAGTACGGATAGTAATCAGATGTTAGGAGGTAATAGTGAGTTTGAAGGGGAAATTTGGATAAAAAAAATATTACAAAATAATATTGGCACAATTCATAGTACATAGCATTCATAATAGATAATTAGGATTAGTCTGGAGCAAAATTCACTTCATATTTTTAGCACTGCAAAGAGGTAAAAGCAAATGATGACCAGACTCAGGCCCTGCTCTGGTACTGTGGCACTCTCACTCACTAAAACACCCCCTAACACTGAGACAGTTCTAGCCAGCTAGAGATCATATCCTTGCCTTGCTGTATAATAAACAGCATTGGTTCTCCATAAAGCCAACAAATGGAATTGAACTCACCACTCATCAGTTTAACACTCAACACCCCAACCCAATGCACAAAGCAGGACTTTCTGGTGGATCTATGATCAAACAACTTTTGTCTTGACAATTTTTGTTATGTTCTATTTAAAATTATTTTCAGGATTTGATTTTTATTTGCTGAAAATAGACAAAATGTGATAGATTTGTATAAGTCCTGTACTGCTGTCTGTGTATGTTTGGCTTAATTATTATTTGTTACTCTCCAGCTATAAAGACTTGTCTTCTTTTTTCAGCATTGGGGTCATACAGTGGATCATCAGTCTGCAGAACAAGTGGCAGTAGAGTTTTACGGTATCAAGTTGCCATCCCAGCACCCAACCTTCTTCAGAAGGCACACACACACACACACACACACACACACACACACACACACACACACACACACACACACACACACACACACACACACACACACGCACACACACAATAACACCTAGGGCCAATTTAGAATGTCCACTCCACCTGCAGCATGACTTGGGAATGTGGGAGGAAACTGGAGCACCCAGAGGAAACCCACACAAACACAGGGAGAACATGCAGACTCCACACAGAAGGCACCCCAGCCGGGAATTGAACCAGATAACCTCTTGCTGTGAGGTGACAATGCTAATCGCTGCACCACTGTGCCACCCAGCTATAAAGACTAGTTTGCTGGAGTTTTTCAACTGTTAAATGCTATTCATCATTGTAACATTGTGTATACAACTTTAATAATACACTTATATGCATGTGTTTCCTTGTGTGAGTAAATCTAATTCTTCTTCGTCTTTCAGCTTTTCCTGGTTAGGGGTCGCCACAGCGGATCACCTGTCTGCTCATGACTGGCAGTGGGGTTTTTACAGTGTTGAGTTGCCAGCCCAGCGCCCAACCTTCCACAGAAGGTACACACATGCACGCACTGACACCTAGGGCCAGTTTAGAGTGTCCAATCCACCGACAGCAGTTTGAGTAAATCTCATTATAATTGATAAACTATACTTTAGTAAAAGTAACAAGCTACTTTAATTAGTAACTAGTAATAGTAATAAATTACTTTTTTTAGAAAAGTAATATTACTTACACTGAAAAATAAAAGTAATAGCAACATTACTTTAACTATCTAGCACAACACTGCTCAGAACACAGCTCATGTACTCCCAATTCCTAATTCATCAGTTATAGTCACCCATTACCTAGAGTCTAGACATCTCTGTCCTGTACTAAGAGAAGTGGGTTTATTACTCCAGTCAAGCATTATTCTTACAGCATTAATTATCTTAGTGTAACCTAATTTACTGGTAAGCTCCTGTTCTTCAACACTCTCCTGACACTTAGAATTCTCTTAACTTTATAGAAAGTATACAATTTTTCCTAGAGTGCTTTATCCTTACTCCAAAGTTTACTCACTTAAAATACACCATCTCAGTAAATTATTCCTTTTCTTTAGTTTTGCTACTCACGTCTGTTTTCTGCCTTACACTACTACCAGGCTGTGATAACCCTTTTCTCTTATTTGTAATACTTTAAGGCTGCTCTGTCATAGAAGGCTGCAAAGTTTTAGTGTGCAAGTCTCTCACTTCTAAAAGTTCTCCTTTTGTAGGCTGCTCTGTCACAGCAAGCTGTAATATGTTGGTGTGCATAACATTTGCTTCTGCATACTATCCTCTGCAGGCTGCCTCCTTACTGCAGGTTGAACATTTTTATTAGGTGGGTCATCTATTTTTATATCTTTTGCTCTTTCAGGCTGCTGTGTCAAACTAGGCTACAACTTGTTATACATGTTCTGTTTTACTGCTTCTGTGACCACAGATTGCCCTGTTATGGGCTTCTGTGACCACAGATTGCCCTGTTATGGGGTACACTGACATGCCTTTTTAAATTACATATACTCTTTCTTTCTCTGTCTGTCTCTATGCATTCAAACCCAGTCTTGGTAACTTTACAGATTTTCAGCAATAATCCTAAATCTTTGTTTGGCTCCTACATTTTAGTGCATGGGTTAGATGCTTGCACCCCACTCCCTTTTTTTCTAAATTGAGTAGAGGCTTACAGATAGGCTTGTTTTCCTGCTGCCTCCCCTCCCCACACTAATAGGTGGTTTATCAAAATGGTGCAGTCATCTCTTATACAAGCTATTGTCTTTTCTACTTTAGAGCTGTCTTTCTTTTTTTGGTACCCAGACTTCTACAGCTTATAAACAATCAAAGATTCTAGTTTATGTAATAGTTTTAGTATTCTATTTGTGTATTATTTATTCATTTATGTATTTATTTGTTGCATTTATTAACCAGGATGATCAGACTAGGTAGACAAGCTGTCCCTTTTCAGCAGAAGCCAGGGGAGAAAAGCTTGGCAATAAAATGAGTAAACAGTAAAACAATAGATAACACATTTAGACAATAAGCATAATTACTTTTTAGGTCAATATAAATTAGTCACAGTTTGATAAAGATTTTTTATACCTTGTATGGAAATAGTACACAGTAGAATAAAAATGTCATACAGTGTAACATATGAGGACAGGAAAATTAAAATATCTCTGACATTCATTGTCAACCTCACAATTTGCAATTTTTTTCCTGCCCTGAGCAGCATCCTACCATCACCTAGAATGATTGATTTCAACAACTGGCTACATTTCTGGTGTCATTCTAAGGGGATCTAGTATCTGTCTCCCTGGGATGACATGATTGACAGACCTCAATGTTTTACCAGATATGGCCTGCATCGGTCACCCCTGGGCTTCCGGATACTGGCCAAGGCTCTTGCCACCCCTATAGTGCCTTTTTTTAGGCGGTGTTCCAAACACCAAATTGCCACCATAACAGCTACAAACAAATGCAATCTGAGGGTCATGCTGCTCAATGCTAGAAGTCTAATTCTCAAAATGTACTCGCTCAAAGCACTCCTTAAAATGTAGAACATCGGCATCTGTGCTGTAACAGAGATCTGGTTCAAGGCAGCAGAAAACACCCCTGCACTACCAGGCTATAATTCATTCCACACCTTTCGGCCCCAGAACTTGGACTGAAGCTCCAAAGGCAGTGGTCTTTCCATATTCATAAAGGATGCACACACCTCCAGACTGGTGGCCCAACATAACCCATCAGAGATACTTCAGGTGCAGCTAACATTGGGTAAGACAGGAATTCAGGTCATAGCCTTCTATAGGTCTCCAATCATGTCCCAAGACTCACACTCCATATTCCTAAGCACCATGGAGAATATTAAGGTCCAACCTAACACTCTCATACTGGGTGACTTCAACTACCCCTCCATTAACTCAGAAAACTACTCATGTAACAATACACTTGCCCAACGTTTCCTGGAATTCATTAATTTCAATGCCCTGGACCAGCCCATTCTTACCCCCATTAGAGGTAGCAACATCCTTGACCTAGTCATTACTAACATGGTGACCGTTGCTCTACACCAATAGTCAACTCCTCCCTGTTAGATCTGACCACAAACTAATCACCTTGGAAATCCATATCCTTCCCACCCCCCACAAAGGTAACCACCATGAAAAACTTCTCCATAGCTAACGTTGGGCTCCTAAAAACAGAGGTGGCTAACTTCATGGCAACCATGCAAATGGATAATAGTTGCAAGACCGCAAAATCATACACCAAAGCACTGTACGAACATGTACACAAATGCATGGATCTCACCATACCCAACAGAACCAAGATCCTCTCCGCCAAAAAAAGGAAGCCAATCTGGTGGTCCCCTGCCATAAACAAACTCTACAACAGAAAGAGAAAACTGATGCAGAATAAGGTGAAGTTGAAAGACTGTAAAAAACTACCTTATCAGCATCAACAAAAAGTTGAGATTCTTCATCAAATCCTCTAAAGCTAGCTATGAAAACAGAATTGCAGAAGATAGTAAAAACAAAAAGTTGAGATTCTTCATCAAATCCTCTAAAGCTAGCTATGAAAACAGAATTGCAGGAGATAGTAAAGACAACCATAAGGCCTTCTATAGTTATGTAAAGAATCTCCATGGCAATACCCAGATTTGCTCTGAGCTACTGCACAATGGTACCTCCTATACCGAGCCAACGGATATTGCCAATATACTGGCCGACAGATTCAGTGCCAACTTTACCCCTCCCCCCCAAAGGACCAATCACAATAACAGTAGATTGCCAGGTGCCCAGTATTACTGCTGCATAGGTTAAAACAGCATTGTCCAAGGCCAAGAATACAGCTTCTATGGGACCTGACAGTATCCCTGGCTGTGTTCTACATGAAGTACAGAGTGAACTGGCATCTCACCTGTGTGTCCTCTTCAATCACAGCCTCACCTCAGGCTTTGTCCCTACAGAATGGTGCACTGCTATAGTCATCCTTCTCCACAAAGGAGGACCGACTACAGACTCTGGGAACTATCACCCCATTAGCCTGACAAGTCTGATATGCAAACCTATGGAATGTATCATCATGGACCTAATAAACAAGGATATAGAGAATCTCCAAACTCTGAATCTCACACAGTTTGGTTTTGTGAAGGGTAGATCATGCCTGCTCAACTTGGTCGACTTCTTTGAGTCAGTCATCAGAGCTATGGATAAAGGCAAGGTGGTTCATACAGCCTACCTTGATCTGGCCAAGGCGTTTGTTACCATTCCCCACTCAGGAATTATAGAAAAACTCTCTAAGCTAGGCATCAACCCCTATATCACTAGGTGGGTTGCAAACTGGCTCACAGATAGAACCCACAGTGTGAAAGTAGCTGACTCCAAGTCAGACTGCCAACCAGTCATGAGTGGAGTCCCACAGGGATTGGTCCTGGGTCCTCTCCTGTTTGGTATCTACTTCTCAGAAGTCTAGGCCAACACAAAGGGACTCTGGATGACAAAGGTCACAGACAATTGCAAGTTGGGAGAGATTATTAACTCCCCAAGCGATGTTGACATCCTACAGAAAGGCCTCACTGAGGCCAACGACTGGTGTCAAAACCATGGCCTTAAGCTCAATGTCAAAAAATGTGTCGTCATCCTCTTTGGGAAAAACCCAGTTCCCATGAATTACCACATCGATGGTAGTCCACTGAACACAGAAGGTGTTAAAAGAGATCTGGGAACACAGGTTGACGGCAACCTCTCTTTTGACCTCCACATTGCCACTGTGGTCAGAAAGTCCTTCTATGTGGCACATCTCATTACTAAGAGTTTTGCATCCAGGAAGAAAGAGGTCATTGTCTCTCTCTACTCTTCCCTGATTAGGCCAATCATCGAGTACAATGCCCCATTTGGCATGTACCTTGCTAGACACCTGCAACAACTGGAGAGGCAACAAAAGTACAAAGATGATCTGAGGCCTTAAACACTTGTCCTATATGGACAGACTCAAAAAACTCCAACTATTCTCTGTCTCATATTGCCTACTTAGAGGCGATCTATGCTTGATTTACAAAGCCATGTTTGACCCAGCTCTGTTAGAAATGCTACATCTAAAGAAATCCCAATCTCTCCACACCACACGCTCCAGAGACCTCAACCTCATTACCACAATCAACAGAACGTGCTGGAGGGACAGGTTCATAACCCAGAGACTGCCCATGCTATGGAACAGACTTCCCATACATGTCAAACAGAGCATCTCACTGGCCCTCTTCAAGAAATCTTGATGAGTGGATGTGAAATAGAAAATTCACCCTGGGGATCACTCTAGTGGCTCTACTCAACAGAGGCATTGGGAACTAAGGCCAGGTGGCACAATGCCAGGGTAATCCTATGGGCTAGGCTTGTAAAGGCTCCAGGACCATTAGCCTAGTACACACCTATAAACTTATAAATATAAAACTTTGTAACAAATTGTATTATATGTCAATATATGCTTTTTTAGACAGAAGAGACAGGATAGCTATGGACCTCTAGTTGTACACATCAATGGAGCTTCCGCCCTTATGTAGGGGACATAGGTCTCTGGAGTAAAGGTGTGGTGGATTTCAAAGTTTTAAGTAGTTTCCTGATAATGAAGGTTGCAATGCGTTGATGTTTGAGGGCCTAGAATGAGCTGTAGGGTCTGGACTATTATACCAGCTGTACAAGATTGTGGGTGTAAGAGATGGACAACAGAATTTACAAAGTAAGAGTTAAATTTGTTAGCTGGAGCATCTCTTTTGGAGCTCGGTTGGGTCATGTTAGCTGGATGTAGGAGATTGTTAGTGGAACAGAATATCTTAGGGTTTTCACATTTGCTGTTTGTAATTTTATGTAGAAAGTTTTTCGTTAGACCGGATTTTGGTTTCAGTAACATTTCTAAGTTGATTGTATTACTGTTTGTTGGCATCAGTAATGGATTTTTGTTCAGGACTCTAACCACTGTTCTTCTACACTGCTAGCAGAGACATCTGATACTGCATTAAGCTGCCAACATCAGTTACTTGTGAAGGTACGTGCCTTTAATGTATATCATTACTTATCCTGCTGATAGTAAGCATTTGCCACAAAATGTCTAGTAGAGCTAATATTCCCCTGATTATATTTCAGTCATATTTAGATTCAGTATTCTAGGCACTTGTGCACTTTAACAGACTTGTTATCATTGCATTTTAGTACAGCCTTTTTTTAATAAACACAGTTATAGACTATACTTGTGACCCAATTCTTGTCATACACACTCTTTTTAGGCAGAAAACAGTTTATCTCATTAGCTGCCATATTACTTAATGCTGTTAGACTTTTTTGTACTTCATTTTTGTGTGGCAAGATTTCCACTGCTTACTAATTCAATTATGCCAAAACAAAATATTTATCATCCATCCTAAATGCACTATCAGTCCATTGGTAAACTGATGTTTTGAATTCCATTGGGCTGTGGGTTTCGGAGTCCAAATACCTGAGTAGGTCAAAGCAGTCAAACAAGAATGACAGCAAACAAGTAAGCTGGTTATTGAATTTCACACAGCTGCACACTTTCAGAACAAACATTTCTCAGTACTAAACATATAGAGTTGCAGAAAGCAAAATGCCTCCATTCGCTGTCTCAGTGAATGGGAAAAATGAGAAAATGACACTCACTCGGGTTGTGATATTGTGTATTTTGACTTAAAGAACAGGATTTGCTCATAAAGCCCACATTCTCCATCAGTGTAATTTCCAAGAAGACACTGGAGCAGGACATACACATGACACTGGTTTATTTAGCAAACCACAAATAAAACAATGGCAGCCTACTTGACTTGTAACCTTGTAAATAAAAACAAGCAGTACCTTAGTCAAAATGTTCAATCTATACAACCCCATCCAGGAAATAGGCTGTCTTTCACACAACCAAAGTAAAACTAAGCAGGCTCCACTCAGGCCTAATTCTCAGGTTCACAGATGAAAGCCTCTGCCAGCCCAAGTGTCAGCTCTAGAAAATGAATATTCTGATATGTTCATGACAAACATATATTACATAATACACTCTTTCAATATATTACAATCATGCTCCTTTCCAGCATTATAGTTTCATAAAAAGATGCCCTGTTTTGTATTCACAAATGTTTGCTGTATTTATAATCTGACTCCAATATTTGTACTGTAATTTTTACATCTACATTTTAACCTGTGTGACTCTCCAGCCTGTGGCAATGACTTCAGCTTCATAGTGTGCGTATAATATACCTTATTATTATTTTTATATATACTAGTTTCACAATGTGTATACAACTTATTTTGTATATATTTATGCAATACTTTTTTATTACATATATTAATTCATCTCTCTGTAATCTCATTTAACTTTCAGGAAGCTTTTCTCCCTGGCTTTCCATTGAAAAATGGCAATACTGCCCATCCAAACTTTCCTGGTAAACAAATATCAACAAACATCAACAACCAAACAAAAGCAAACAGCCCTAACTAGGCACTCACACCATACTTGCAAAATCTTTATTCATGAGTTCCTTCAGTGAGGAATTATCTTCCAGAATTTAACCCTCCAGGCTACTCTCTTTTACACTATATTAACTGGAGTTAAAACTTTCTGATTTTGCTAATTTCTGTGAGAATGTTCTCACACTGCATACACTTTGAAAACAAATTTAAAGCCACATACATATTTCATAACCAGACGACATTAGAACCTAACCAACATGTTACAGTAGTAGTAATAGTAGCAGTAGTTGACAATATGTCTGTGTTTGTCTGTGCGTGTGTGTGCGTGCGTGTGTGTGTGTGCGCGTGTGTGTGCGTGTGTGTTTGTGTGCGTGTGCGTCCGTGTGTGTGTGCGTCCGTGTGTGTGTGTGTTTGTGTGCTTGTGTGTGTGTGTGTGTGTGTGTGTGTGTGTGTGTGTGTGTGTGTGTGTGTGTGTGTGTGTGTATATATATATATATATATATATATATATATATATATATATATATATATTTATATATGATCCCCTTCAGCAGTTCAAATTTTCAAAACTTCGAACTTCAAATGGCTGAGACCAGAAGATCGAAGTTTTGAAATTTTGAAAGTTTTGAGTGGAGATCATTGTACAGCGAGGAAAGCGATATTTACCATTTTCTTCTCTGTAGTGAGATCTTGGAGTTGGTATATTTATTTAGAAGGGGGTGTGGGGGTGCAGTCCCTCACAGAGGGGTGAAGGGGAGCTTGCCTCCTTGCAAAAACCTAAAAAAAAAATGTATTTATTTTTTTTTATTTCATTTTCAAAGTTTCAAAACTTCAATCTTTTGATCTTGGCTGTTTGAAGTTTTGAAACTCCGAGCTTTAGAAGTATATATATATATATATATATATATATATACATATATATATATTTGTTGTTGTTGTTGTTGTGTCTTTCGGCTTATCCCGGTTAGGGGTCGCCACAGCGGAACTCTGGTCTGCTAATGTTTGGTAGTGGATTTTTACGTGCCGAGTTACCATCCCTGACACACAACCTTCAATGAAGGCACGCCCATTCACACATGTCTCCACACAGAAGATGCTATAGATATATATATATATTTATATGGATCCAGGTTACTACATCGACAACTTAGAACACCGTCATCCACTTCTCCGACACGAAAACACCGACACAGAAATAATCGAAACTGCAAATCACGGACATTTAACAGGTAACGGGTTTAAATTTCACTAATCATGCCTACCATGTTTTAGTAAGTGTGGCAGTGTTATGCATGTGTTACGATCATTGTATTACTTAGTCCTTATGGTAGGCATGATTAGCGAAATTTAAACCCGTTACCTGTTAAATGTCCGTGATTTGCAGTTTCGATTATTTCTGTGCCGGTGTTTTCGTGTTGGAGAAGTGGATGTCGGTGTTCTAAGTTGTCAATGTAGTAACCTGGATCCATACATATATATATATATATATACATATATATATATATATATATATATATATATATATATATATATATATATATATATATATATATATATATATATATATATATATATATATATATATATATATATATATATATATATATATATATATATATATATGTGTATATATATATATATATATATATATATATATATATATATATATACATATAGATATATAGATTTATATATATATATATATATATATATATATATATACACACACACACACACACACACAGACACACAGACACGCATATATATATGTATATACAGCAGTGATATACCTAAACCTCCAAACTGTTTTGTTGACATTACAGAAGAGCTTTAGATCCCTAGACTGAGTATTGCAGTGGTGCAGTGGTAGTGTTGTCGCCTCATAGCAAGAGGTTCTCTGGTTTGATTCTTGGCTGGGGTGCCTTTTGTGTGGAGTCTGCATGTTCTCCCTGCATTCGTGTGAGTTTTCTCCAGGTGCTCTGGTTTCCTCCTATGTTACAAAGACATGAATCTGGAGTCTTTCTCCCTGGGCCTCTGCTGAAATTTGTCTTCATTCCAAGTCGGACTTTCCCAGTTAACAAATGTTAAATAAATTTCTGATACCATTTGATTTCCTGATGCACAGTAGGTCCATCAGTATTGGGCCAGAGGATGCTTTGTATGCCAAACACAGGTCAACTCCTAACAATCTGTAGGATACAAAGTATAGTTTAGGCAGCTAAGAAATGATACAAAAACGCCATTCTGTCAGACAAAAGAAACTATTACATTCAACTCCAACAAACCCAGCAAAACAAACCACAAAAGTTCTGGGCAGGTATTAACACACTTTTACACCCAGGTCATTCTGTCACACCCACCCCATCAAGCTCTGACCATGATAGCCCCAAGCAAATAGCCAATACCTTTAACACGTTGTTTACTGAGACCATTCAGTCTCTTGCCAATCACTAACTCCTGACAGCTCATCTCTGACTTCCTCTACTGCTAGCTTACCTCCCTCATTTCAGCTTAAACCTGTCCCTACATCCCTTGTCTGTACCCTTATTCAGAAACTTAAACCTATCACCCCTGCAGCTAATCTACTACCTGCAGAATATCTGCAGAAAGCTGCAGAAGCCATAGCCTAGCCCATCTCCATTCTGATTAACAGAAAAATCTCTGAGGGAACCATTCCTTCTATTTGGAAGATCTCACATATTATCCCCCTGCATAAAGGTGGAAACTCCAAGGAATTATCCAACTATAAATCTATTGCTATACTATCTCCACTGGCAAAAATCATGGAGAAATGCATTCATAGACAGCTGTTAAACCACCTAATAGATAACAACTTATTAGCCAACTGCCAACATAGCTTTAAGCCATTTCACAGCACCACTACTGCCCTTTCATCCTTCTCTGACTGTATTAACAAAATTCGCAATAACAACACTCTATCCTCAGCTCTCTTTATTAATTTCTCTAAAGCCTAATATATATGGTTAACCACCAACTTCTCATAAAAATACTCAAAAACCTATCACTAGATGCACTGGCTATACAATGGTTTCAATCCTACTTAAACAATAGGCAACAGGCTGTTCTGTGGGAGAACAACTTATCTTCCCATCTCCCCATTGTGCTCGGTGTCCCCCAAGACTCTATATTAGGACCTCTCCTATTTTCTGTTTTATCAATGACCTACATTCTGCAATACCTCAAGCTACCTCCATACAATATACAGATGACTCCACACTAATATGCTCAGCCACCTCTCCATCAGACCTTCAGTCCCTCACCCAAAATGTGTTTAACACAGTCGAGAAATGGTTACGACACCATTGCCAAGCCAGTTGGCAACCCATCGAGTGAAGTAGGGATTAATGTCCAGCTTAGTAAGTCTATCTATGATTCCAGAGTGGGAGATGGTGTCAAAGGCCTTGGCGAGGTCCAGATAGGCTGTGTGGACCACCTTACCCTCATCCATGGCTCTGGAGACTGATTCAAAAGAAGTCAATCAGGTTCAAGAGACAAGATTGGCCCTTCACAAACCCAAGCTGGGTGGGGTCCAGTGCTTGAAGATTGCCAATGTCTTTATTTATAAGTTCCATGATAATACATTCCATGGGCTTGCAGATCAGGCTCGTCAGACTGATGGGGCAGTAGTTCCTGGGATCCAAGGTGGATCCCACCTTGTGGAGTGGGATAACTGTAGCTGTGCACCACTCAGTGGGCATGAAGCCTGAGGTGAGGCTATGATTAAACATGACACTTAGGTGAGGTGCCAGTTCATTTTGTAGTTCATGTAGTACACAGCCCGGGTTGGGTAGATGCCTGCCTTACTGACTCAGCAGCCATGACTTAAGGACTCTTTGTGCCATGTAAGTTGGTGGGCTTAGCTGGTTTGGTGTGCTCTGTGCTTGTGTTGTATTTTGAAGTTCTGTAAGGTAGATGTCATCAATTGCAGTTCTTTTATCAAAGCAGCATCTGGATAATAATTCCTTGATTTGTTCATATTCAGTGCTCAATATATCTCCAAGTTACTTGACCGGAAAATAGGTTCATAGGTTCATAGGTAGGTACTAGGCTATCAGCCCAAGGGCCAAAGCAAGCCTAGCCAACAGTGTATTGGCATTTGCCACTCATGTAGTGTTAAATTCTTGCCCCTCTATCAAGCAGAGCCCCAGACATAATCTCAGGGGTGAATTTCCTATCACCCATCCACTTATCAAGGTTTTTCTTGAAGAGTGCTAATGATGAGCTCTGCTTGATGTAGATGGGAATTTTGTTTTAGAGCATGGGAAGTCTCTGGGACAAGAATCTATCCCTCCAGCATGTCCTATTTATTGTTGTGGTGAGGTTTAGGTCCCTAGAGCGTGTAACTCAGGGAGATTGGGAGTTCTTTAAGTGGAGCATGTCTACCAATTCCAGGTTTGACATAGCTTTGTATGTCAGACAGAGGTCTCCTCAGAATAAGCGGTATGCGACCGAGTAGAGTTGAAGTTTCTTGAGCCGGTCAGCATAGGGCAACTGCTTGAGGCCAGCGACCCTCTTGGTGAGGTACTTTTGGGGCCTCTCCAGTTGTTGTAGGTGTCTTGTGAGGTACATCCCAAATGGGGCATTGCATTCAATGAGGAGTCTAATAAGTGATGAGTAGAGGGTGACGATGACTTCCTTATTTCTAGATGTGACCCCTTTTCTAATTAGGTGGGCCATGTAGAAAGATTTTTGGACCACTGTGGCAATGTGGTTATCAAAGGGGAGGCTACAGTCCACTTGGGTCCCAAGGTCTCTTATCACACTTTCTGTGTTAAGTGAACTTCCCCCTATTTGGTAATTCATGGGTACCATGTTTTTCCCAAAGGGGATAGCAATGCCCTTTTTGGCATTTAGCTTGAGGCCATCATTTTGAAACCAGGTGTCTGTCTCAGTGAGGCCCTTCTACAGGATGTCTGCATCAGCAGGGGAATCGATAATGACACCCAGTTTACAGTCATCTGTGAACTTGCTTAGCCATATACCCTCGGTGTTCGCTTGCACTACAGAGAAGTATATACCAAACAGGAGGGGTCCCAAGACTGAACCCTGGGGCACTCCACTTGTCACTGGTTTGGATTCATATCTGGAGTCTGCAACTCTCACCATGTGGGTTCTATCCATGAGCCATTTGGCCAGCCATCTCGTAACATAAGGGTTTATGTTAAGGTTGATGAGTTTATCTATGATTCCTGAATGGGGGGTAGTGTCAAAGGCTTTAGCGAGGTCCTGGTAGGCTTTGTGGATCACCTTGCCCTCGTCTATGGCCTTGGTAACTGTTTCAAAGAAGTCTACCAGGTTTAGGAGACATAATCTACTTTACACAAATCCGAATTGGGTAGCATCCAATGTTTGGAGGTTACCAATGTCTTTGTTTATGAGTTCCATGATGATATGCTCCATGACCTTGCAGACCAGGCTTGTCAGGCTAACAGGTCGATAGTTCCCAGGGTCTGTGGTGGGTCCTCCTTTGTAGAGTGGGATAACCATTGCTGTGCGCCATTCCATGGGCACATAGCCTGTGGTGAGGCTGTGATTGACCATGGATTTTAGGTGGGGGGCTAGTTCATTTTGGAGTTTGTGTAAGATGCAGCCTGGGATGTTGTCCAGTCCAATGGATGCTGTGTTTTTGGCTTTAGAGAGTGCCATTTTTACCTGCGTGTTTGTGATTGACAGGGTTCTACAACCATCTGGTATAGTTATAGCCCCTTTGGGGGGATAAGGGGGAGTAAAGTTTGCACTGAGCCTACCTGCCAAGATGTTGGCAATATCAGTTGGCTCTGTATATTTTGCACCGTTCTGTTGTAGCTTGGTGCAGATCTGGGTGTTGCCATGGAGATTCCTGACATAGCTAAAGAATGCCTTCTGGTTGTCTCTGGAATCCGTGGCAATTTTTCTTTCATAATTAGCTTTGGAGGATTTTATGAGAGATCTTAGTTTCTAACTCAGGCCTGTCAGTGAGTTCCTCCATACCTGAGTTTTTACTCTCTTTTGCAACAGTTTCTTCTTTCTGTTGTAGAGTTTGTTAATGGCAGGGAACCACCAGATCAACTTCCTTTTTTGGGGGATACCATCTTGGTTTTGTTGGGATAGCACGATCCATGCATTCATGCAGGTGCTTTTAGAGTGCATTTGTGTAGGATTCAGCAGTCGTGACTGTATTGACTATGTTATCCATCTGCAGGGGCGTTGCAAAGTTAGCCACTTCAGTTTTGAGTAGCGTGAAGTTTGCTTTGGCGACATTTTTTGCGATGGTTTCCTTGTGTGGTGGTGGGGTCGGGATGTGGATAGCTAGGGTGATTCGTTTATGGTCTGATCTAACAAGCGAGGAGTTGATTTTGAGCATTGAGCACCGGTCACCCATGTTAGTAATGACCAGGTCCAGAATATTGTTGCCCCTGGTAGGGGTGTTGACAAGTTGATCAAGGGCGTTAGAGTTTATAAATTCCAAGAATCATTGAGCAAGGGGATTAGTACTAGAGTAGATTTCCCAGTTAGGATAGTTGAAATCACCCATTATTATGGTATTTGGTTGGACCCTCATTTTTTTCAATGTCGCCAGGAATGAGGAGTGAGGGTCCTGGGTCATGGTGGGGGATCTATAACAAGCTACAATGTCTCCAGGAATGAGGAGTGAGGGTCCTGGGTCATGGTGGGGATCTATAACAAGCTACAATGTCTCCAGGAACGAGGAGTGAGGGTCCTGGGTCATGGTGGGGATCTATAACAAGCTACAATGTCCCCAGGAATGAGGAGTGAGGGTCCTGGGTCATGGTGGGGATCTATAACAAGCTACAATGTCTCCAGGAACGAGGAGTGAGGGTCCTGGGTCATGGTGGGGATCTATAACAAGCTACAATGTCCCCAGGAACGAGGAGTGAGGGTCCTGGGTCATGGTGGGGATCTATAACAAGCTACAATGTCCCCAGGAATGAGGAGTGAGGGTCCTGGGTCATGGTGGGGATCTATAACAAGCTACAATGTCCCCAGGAATGAGGAGTGAGGGTCCTGGGTCATGGTGGGGATCTATAACGAGCTACAATGTCCCCAGGAATGAGGAGTGAGGGTCCTGGGTCATGGTGGGGGATCTATAACAAGCTACAATGCCCCCAGGAATGAGGAGTGAGGGTCCTGGGTCATGGTGGGGGATCTATAACGAGCTACAATGTCTCCAGGAATGAGAAGTGAGGGTCCTGGGTCATGGTAGGAGATCTATAACAAGCTACAATGTCTCCAGGAATGAGGAGTGAGGGTCCTGGGTCATGCTAGGGGATCTATAACAAGCTACAATGTCCCCAGGAATGAGGAGTGAGGGTCCTGGGTCATGGTGGGGATCTATAACAAGCTACAATGTCCCCAGGAACGAGGAGTGAGGGTCCTGGGTCATGGTGAGGGATCTATAACAAGCTACAATGTCCCCAGGAATGAGGAGTGAGGGTCCTGGGTCATGGTGGGGGGGTCTGTAACAAGCTACAATGTCTCCAGAAACGAGGAGTGAGGGTCCTGGGTCATGGTGGGGATCTATAACAAGCTACAATGTCCCCAGGAACGAGGAGTGAGGGTCCTGGGTCATGGTGGGGATCTATAACAAGCTACAATGTCCCCAGGAATGAGGAGTGAGGGTCCTGGGTCATGGTGGGGGATCTATAACAAGCTACAATGTCTCCAGGAACGAGGAGTGAGGGTCCTGGGTCATGGTGGGGATCTATAACAAGCTACAATGTCCCCAGGAACGAGGAGTGAGGGTCCTGGGTCATGGTGGGGATCTATAACAAGCTACAATGTCCCCAGGAATGAGGAGTGAGGGTCCTGGGTCATGGTGGGGATCTATAACAAGCTACAATGTCCCCAGGAATGAGGAGTGAGGGTCCTGGGTCATGGTGGGGATCTATAACAAGCTACAATGTCCCCAGGAATGAGGAGTGAGGGTCCTGGGTCATGGTGGGGGATCTATAACAAGCTACAATGTCTCCAGGAATGAGAAGTGAGGGTCCTGGGTCATGGTAGGGGATCTATAACAAGCTACAATGTCCCCAGGAACAAGGAGTGAGGGTCCTGGGTCATGGTGGGGATCTATAACAAGCTACAATGTCCCCAGGAATGATGTGTGAGGGTCCTGGATCAAGGTGGGGGATCTATAACAAGCTACAATGTCTCCAGGAACGGGGAGTGAGGGTCCTGGGTCATGGTGGGGATCTATAACAAGCTATAATGTCCCCAGGAATGAGGAGTGAGGGTCCTGGGTCATGGTGGGGATCTATAACAAGCTACAATGTCCCCAGGAACGAGGAGTGAGGGTCCTGGATCATGGTGGGGATCTATAACAAGCTACAATGTCCCCAGGAACGAGGAGTGAGGGTCCTGGGTCATGGTGGGGATCTATAACAAGCTACAATGTCTCCAGGAATGAGGAGTGAGGGTCCTGGGTCATGGTGGGGGATCTATAACAAGCTACAATGTCCCCAGGAACGAGGAGTGAGGGTCCTGGGTCATGGTGGGGGATCTATAACAAGCTACAATGTCTCCAGGAACGAGGAGTGAGGGTCCTGGGTCATGCTGGGGATCTATAACAAGCTACAATGTCCCCAGGAATGAGGAGTGAGGGTCCTGGGTCATGGTGGGGATCTATAACAAGCTACAATGTCCCCAGGAATGAGGAGTGAGGGTCCTGGGTCATGGTGGGGATCTATAACAAGCTACAATGTCCCCAGGAATGAGGAGTGAGGGTCCTGGGTCATGGTGGGGATCTATAACAAGCTACAATGTCTCCAGTAACGAGGAGTGAGGGTCCTGGGTCATGGTGGGGATCTATAACAAGCTACAATGTCTCCAGGAATGAGGAGTGAGGGTCCTGGGTCATGGTGGGGATCTATAACAAGCTACAATGTCTCCAGGAACGAGGAGTGAGGGTCCTGGGTCATGGTGGGGGATCTATAACAAGCTACAATGTCCCCAGGAACGAGGAGTGAGGGTCCTGGGTCATGGTGGGGGATCTATAACAAGCTACAATGTCTCCAGGAATGAGGAGTGAGGGTCCTGGGTCATGGTGGGGGATCGATAACAAGCTACAATGTCTCCAGGAACGAGGAGTGAGGGTCCTGGGTCATGTTGGGGGATCTATAACAAGCTACAATGTCCCCAGGAACGAGGAGTGAGGGTCCTGGGTCCTAGTAGGGGATCTATAACAAGCTACAATGTCCCCAGGAACGAGGAGTGAGGGTCCAGGGTCATGGTGGGGATCTATAACAAGCTACAATGTCCCCAGGAATGAGGAGTGAGGGTCCTGGGTCATGGTGGGGGATCTATAACAAGCTACAATGTCTCCAGGAACGAGGAGTGAGGGTCCTGGGTCATGGTGGGGTATCTATAACAAGCTACAATGTCCCCAGGAACGAGGAGTGAGGGTCCTGGGTCATGGTGGGGATCTATAACAAGCTACAATGTCCCCAGGAACGAGGAGTGAGGGTCCTGGGTCATGGTGGGGGATCTATAACAAGCTACAATGTCCCCAGGAATGAGGAGTGAGGGTCCCGGGTCATGGTGGGGATCTATAACAAGCTACAATGTCTCCAGGAACGAGGAGTGAGGGTCCTGGGTCATGGTGGGGATCTATAACAAGCTACAATGTCCCCAGGAACGAGGAGTGAGGGTCCTGGGTCATGGTGGGGATCTATAACAAGCTACAATGTCTCCAGGAATGAGGAGTGAGGGTCCTGGGTCATGGTGGGGATCTATAACAAGCTACAATGTCCCCAGGAATGAGGAGTGAGGGTCCTGGGTCATGGTGGGGATCTATAACAAGCTACAATGTCCCCAGGAACGAGGAGTGAGGGTCCTGGGTCATGGTGGGGGATCTATAACAAGCTACAATGTCCCCGGAAATGAGGAGTGAGGGTCCTGGGTCATGGTGGGGGGTCTATAACAAGCTACAATGTCTCCAGGAACGAGGAGTGAGGGTCCTGGGTCATGGTGGGGATCTATAACAAGCTACAATGTCTCCAGGAACGAGGAGTGAGGGTCCTGGGTCATGGTGGGGGATCTATAACAATCTACAATGTCCCCAGGAATGAGGAGTGAGGGTCCTGGGTCATGGTGGGGGATCTATAACAAGCTACAATGTCCCCAGGAACGAGGAGTGAGGGTCCTGAGTCATGGGGGGGATATATAACAAGCTACAATGTCTCCAGGAACGAGGAGTGAGGGTCCTGGGTCATGGTGGGGATCTATAACAAGCTACAATGTCCCCAGGAACGAGGAGTGAGGGTCCTGGGTCATGGGGGGATCTATAACAAGCTACAATGTCCCCAGGAATGAGGAGTGAGGGTCCTGGGTCATGGTGGGGATCTATAACAAGCTACAATGTCTCCAGGAACGAGGAGTGAGGGTCCTGGGTCATGGTGGGGATCTATAACAAGCTACAATGTCCCCAGGAATGAGGAGTGAGGGTCCTGGGTCATGGTGGGGGATCTATAACAAGCTACAAATTCTCCAGGAACGAGGAGTGAGGTTCCTGGGTCATGGTGGGGGATCTATAACAAGCTACAATGTATCCAGGAACGAGGAGTGAGGGTCCTGGGTCATGGTGGGGATCTATAACAAGCTACAATGTCTCCAGGAACGAGGAGTGAGGGTCCTGGGTCATGGTGGGGGATCTATAACAAGCTACAATGTCTCCAGGAATGAGGAGGGAGGGTCCTGGGTCATGGTGGGGGATCTATAACAAGCTACAATGTCCCCAGGAACGAGGAGTGAGGGTCCTGGGTCATGGTGGGGGATCTATAACAAGCTACAATGTCTCCAGGAATGAGGAGTGAGGGTCCTGCGTCATGGTGGGGGGGATCTATAACAAGCTACAATGTCCCCAGGAATGAGGAGTGAGGATCCTGGGTCATGGTGGGGGATCTATAACAAGCTACAATGTCTCCAGGAATGAGGAGTGAGGGTCCTGGGTCATACCGGGGGATCTATAACAAGCTACAATGTCCCCAGGAACGAGGAGTGAGGGTGCTGGGTCATGGTGGGGGATCTATAACAAGCTACAATGTCCCCAGGAACGAGGAGTGAGGGTCCTGGGTCATGGTGGGGATCTATAACAAGCTACAATGTCTCCAGGAACGAGGAGTGAGGGTCCTGGGTCATGGTGGGGATCTATAACAAGCTACAATGTCCCCAGGAACGAGGAGTGAGGGTCCTGGGTCATGGTGGGGATCTATAACAAGCTACAATGTCTCCAGGAATGAGGAGTGAGGGTCCTGGGTCACGGTGGGGATCTATAACAAGCTACAATGTCCCCAGGAACGAGGAGTGAGGGTCCTGGGTCATGGTGGGGGATCTATAACAAGCTACAATGTCTCCAGGAATGAGGAGTGAGGGTCCTGGGTCATGGTGGGGGATCTATAACAAGCTACAATGTCCCCAGGAACGAGGAGTGAGGGTCCTGGGTCATGGTGGGGGATCTATAACAAGCTACAATTTGGAATGCATTTTTGCCCAGGGTTAGTTGCACTTGGTTGATTTCAGAGGCATCATGTATTGAACTAGACTGGAGATGTGGACATCCTTGATGAATATGGATACACCTCTGCCTTTCGTGTTTCAGTCCAGGTTTTGTGGCCAAAACGTGTGGTATGAATTATAGCCTGGCAGTGCTGGGGTGCTCTCAGGAGCCTTAAACCAGGTCTCAGTCACTGCACAGATATCGATGTTCTCCATTTTGAGGAGTGCCTCGAGTGAGTGCATTTTGAGGTTTAAACTCCTAGCACTGAGCAACATTGCCCTCAGTTTTTTGTCACCTGTAGTTATTATGGTGGTGGGTTTGTTTTTTATGCCTTGACTAAAAAAGGCACTATGGGGGTGGCAAGAGCCTTGGCCAATATCCTGAATTCCAGGAGTGACAGGTGCAGGCCATCTTTGGAGAAGCATCGTGGCCTGTCAAGCATGTCATCCCAAGCAGACAGATGCTGGATCCCCTTTGAATGATACCAGAAGCTTAGCCAATTGTTGAAGTTGATTATCTTATCCTTGTACTGTTGTATCATTCTTGGTGAAGGCAGGATGCTACTCAGGGCTAGGGTCATACTTGCCTGGGCTACAAGACTGGAGAGCTCTTCTATGTCTCTTTTCATTTAGTCCAGGGAGGTACGTCTGTTTGTATATCTCCACCAAAATGGATATTTATGTAGTTTAGTAGTTTATCTATAGATTTCTGACATTTTAAACTTGAAGATAATAACATTTTCCTATATTATTATACTAATTTATGGAGCTCTCAAATTTCACTGCTCTCAGTTGGCCATCTAGGCTCCGTCCCCATCTAAGTTTTTTGATGCCTGTATCTTTATTAATTACCTGCTTCAAGAGAGTAAGAATTTAATTTGAATAGAGGAAAATAGTTTCTTTTCCAATTTCTTGTGACTATTTTCCATGCATGGCTAGAATAGACTGTAACAGGTAGTACTAATCTGCTTTCAAACTGGGACTTACAGAAACATTAAATAATATCAAATGATTATTTGTATAAACTCTGTCAGTCCATATTGCTTGACAGAATGATTTTCTCCTAGAATTCCTTTTACAGTATACATTCATACATACTATGTTTCCAATCAGCTATAACTTCTAAACATCTCCCACATTATAACTTCTAAACATCTCCCACATTTATATTTATTGATTTTTTATTTATTTTATCTGTCCTGGCTGGTGAGCGAAAGGCTGCATGTAGACTTGTACATGTGAATATTTACCAGTATTGAGCTAGTGATGTTTTTCCAGTTTATCTCAAAGATTTTTATTATGTTCTGTTATAGTTTCATATTCAAATGGCAAAATAAAGGTCAAGGCTTGTCATTTATTTCTTCTTTAAATATCAGTAAGATTTTATGTAAAAGCAACAAAGGAGAGGTAACTTCTTAATTTTGGTGTATTATTCGAAACAGACATTCTACAAATTTGATATGTTTTTTATTTCCTTATATTATTATTCACTGTTTGGGATATAAGTCAAAATCCATTACCAAATTTAGACAGGATTTCAGTTCCCCTTTTGCATAACAGTTATACCACTCTAAAACGTTTTTCATTTCCTTTTATTCATCGTTGGCTAACTTGAACTCTGTGTAACATTTTTTGTTAAACAGAATGGTAACAGCTCCCACACTACAGTATCTTGCAGTTTAGAAAAACATTAGCTATGATGAGGAAAAACCTCATTATCAGCTAATCTGCATATCTCTAAATCGTAGATCTTCACATTGTGGTAGTTAACTGCTGCAGTTGCATTGTGTAGGCATTGCGATCCCCCAGTTACTCTCCTACACAGAGGAATGCTTTCAAACACACACACACACACACACACACACACACACACACACACACACACACACACACACACACACACACACAACACAGTCCCTGTACCTGTGTACCTAGTGTCATTATTCCACTAGTATAGTATCCATGGTGGCTGGCTGTTCCCCTCACTCCAATCCCTCTACTACTTTAACTGATGATAGATGAACCCAAGCTTTTGGCCATGTTCACTACCACAATGTAGTGGGATCATCTATGCTTATCTACAGATCCAAGTGAATTCATGAATCTGTTGGCTTTTAGATGTCTTTATGGAGGCAGGTCCAACAGAGACAACACATGACTAATTAGCATATGCCTCTCTCTTGCCGCCTATCTCATTAGCATACATCACAGCTGCAGAGCCAGCTCTACATCTGGCTGCATTTCTTCATGTAGAGTACAACACTATACAGTGTTAGGGGCTTCATTTCTTTATGCTACAGTACAGAGCCACACAGTGTTAAGGGCTGCATTTCCTCATGCTACACTGCAGCACTGCATAGTGTTTGGGGTTGCATTTCTTCATGCTAGAATACAGCACCGCACAGTGTTAGGGGCTGCATTTCTTCATGCTACAGTACAGAGCCACACAGTGTTAGGGGCTGCATTTCCTCATGCTACAGTGCAGCATCGCACAGTATTAGGGGCTGCATTTCTTCATGCTATAGTAAAGCACCACACAGTGTTAGGGGCTGCATTTCTTCATGCTACAGTACAGCATGGCACAGAGGCAGGGGCTGCATTTCTTCATGCTACAGTACAGCACCACACAGTGTCAGGGGCTGCATTTTGTCATGCCAGAGTACAGCACCATACGGAGTTAGGGGCTGCATTTCCTAATGCTACACTAGAGCACCACGCAGTGTTAGGGGCCAGCATTTCTTCATGCTAGAGTACAGCACCACACAGTGTTAGGGGCTGCATTTCTTCATGCTAAAGTACAGCACTACACAGTGGTAAGGGCTGCATTTCTTCATGCTACAGTACAGAGTCACGCAGTGTTAGGGGCTGCATTTCCTCATGCTACAGTGCTGCATTGCACAGTGTTAGGGGATGCACTTCTTCATTCTAAAGTACAGCACCTCACAGTGTTAGGGGTTGCATTTCTTCATTCTACAGTACAGAGCCACACAGTGAATGGGCTGCATTTCCTCAACTGCAGTACAGCACCTCACAATGTTAGGGGATGCATTTCTTCATGCTACAGTACAGCACCACACAGTGTTAGGGCTGCATTTCTTCATGCTACAGTAAAGCACCACACAGTATCAGAGGCTGTGTTTCTTCATGCTACAGTACAGCACCATATGGAGTTGGGGACTGCATTTCCTCATGCTACAGTAGAGCATC
The DNA here is from genome assembly GCF_019279795.1 of Protopterus annectens. NCBI lineage: Eukaryota > Metazoa > Chordata > Ceratodontiformes > Protopteridae > Protopterus > Protopterus annectens. Next base: position 56,975,638 of record NC_056729.1, read on the forward strand.
ACACAGTGTTAGGGGCCTGCATTACTTCATGCTAGAGTACAGCATCACACAGTGTTAGGGGCTTCATTTCTTTGTGCTAGAGTACAGCACTGCACAGTTTTAGGGGCTGCATTTCTTCGTGCCACAGTACAGCACCACACAGTGTTAGGGACTGCAATTCTTCATGCGACAGTACAGCACCACACAGTGTTAAGGGTTGTGCTTCTTCATGGTACAGTACAGCCCCACACAGTGTTAGGGACTGCATTACTTCATGCTAGAGTACTGCACCATACAGTGTTATGGGGCTGCATTTCTTCATGCTAGAGTAGAACACCATACAGTGTTAGGGGCTGCATTTCTTTATGCTACAGTACAGTGCCACACAGTGTTAGGGGCTGCATTTCCTCATGCTATAGTACAGAGCTGCACAGTATTAGAGGCTGCATTTCTTCATGCTAGAGTACAGCGCCACACAGTGTTAGGGGCTGCATTTCTTCATGCTACAGTACAGAGCCACACAGTGTTAGGGGCTGCATTTCTTCATGCTACAGTACAGAGTTGCACAGTGTTAGGGGCTGCATTTCTACATGCTACAGTACAAAGCCACACAGTGTTAGGGGCTGCATTTCCTCATGCTACAGTGCAGCACTACACAGTGTTAGGGGCTGCATTTCTTCATGCTACAGTATAGCACCACACAGTGTTAGGGTTGCATTTTTTCATGCTGCAGTATAGAACCACACAGTGTCAGGGGCTGCATTTCTTCATGCTAGAGTACAGCACCATATGGAGTTAGGGGCTGCATTTCATCATGCTACAGTAGAGCACCACACAGTGTTAGGGGCCCGCATTTCTTCATGCTAGAGTACAGCACCACACAGTTTTAGGGGCTGTATTCCTTCATGCTACAGTACAGCACCACAAAGTGTTAGCGGATGCATTTCTTCATGCTAGAGTACAGTGTCACACAGTGTTAAGGGCTGCATTTCTTCATGCTACAGTTCAGAGCCACACAGTGGTATGGGCTGAATTTCCTCATGCTAAAGTACAGACCTGCACAGTGTTAGGGGCTGCATTTCTCCATGCTAGAGTACAGCACCACACAATGTTAGAGGCTGCATTTCTTCATCCTGCAGTACAGTGCCACACAGTGTTAGGGGCTGCATTTCATCATGCTACAGTACATCACACAGTGTTAGGGGCTGTATTTCTTCATGCTACAGTACAGCACCACAAAGTGTTAGGGGCTGCATTTCTTCATGCTACAGTACAGTGCCACACAGTATTTGGGGCTGCATTTCTTCATGCAACAGTACAGTCCCACACAGTGTTAGGGGCTGCAATTTTTCATGCTACAGTACAGAGCCACACAGTGTTAGGGGCTGCATTTCTTCATGCTACAGTACAGCACCGCACAGTGTTAGGGGCTGCATTTCTTCATGCTACAGTACAGTCCCACACAGTGTTAGGGGCTGTATTTTTTCATGCTACAGTACAGAGCCACATAGTTTTAGGGGCTGTATTTCTTCATGCTACAGTACAGCACCCCACATTGTTAGGGGCTGCATTTCTTCATGCCAGAGTACATCACCATACAGTGTTAGGGGCTGCATTTCCTGATGCTACAGGACAGAGCTGCACAGTGTTAGGGGCTGCATTCCTTCATGTTAGAGTACAGCACCATACAGTGTTAGGGGCTGCATATCTTCATACTACAGTACAGCATCACACAGTGATAGGGGCAGCATTTCTTCATGCTACAGTACAGCACCGCACAGTGTCAGGGGCTGCATTAAGTCATGATAGAGGTAGGCACCACACAGTGTTAGGGGCTACATTTCTTCATGCTAGAGTACAAAGTGACACAGTTTTAGGGGCTGCATTTCTTCATGCAAGAATACAGCACCACACAATGTCACAGGCTGCATTTCTTCATGCTAGATTACAGTGCCACACAATGTTAGGGGCTGCAATTCTTCATGCTACGGTACAGAGCCACCCAGTGTTAGGGACTGAATTTCTTCATGCTACAGTACATGGATGCATAGCGTTAGGGGCTGCATTTCTTCATGCAAGAGTACAGCACCACACACTGGTAGGGGCTGCATTTCTTCATGCTACAGTACAGAGCCACCCAGTGTTAGGGACTGAATTTCTTCATGCTACAGTACAGAGATGCATAGTGTTAGGGGCTGCATTTCTTCATGCAAGAGTACAGCACCACACACCGGTAGGGGCTGCATTTCTTCATGCTACAGTATAGCACCACACAGTGTCAGTGGCTGCATTTCTTCATGCTAGAGTACAGCACCATACGCAGTTAGGGGCTGCATTTACTCATGCTACAGTACAGAGCCACCCAGGGTTAGGGACTGAATTTCTTCATTCTACAGTACAGAGATGCATAGTGTTAGGGGCTGCATTTCTTAATGCAAGAGTACAGCACCACACACTGGTAGGGGCTGCATTTCTTCATGCTACAGTATAGCACCACACAGTGTCAGTGGCTGCATTTCTTCATGCTAGAGTACAGCACCATACGCAGTTAGGGGCTGCATTTACTCATGCTACAGTAGAGCACCACACAGTGTTAGGGGCACGCATTTCTTCATGCTGGAGTACAGCACCACACAGTGTTCGTGTCTGCATTTCTTCATTCTACAGTACAGCACTGGAAAGTGTTAGGGGGATACATGTCTCCATGCAACAGTACAGCACAGCACAGCACAGTGTTAGGGACTGCATTTCTTCATGCTATAGTACAGCACCACACAGTGTTCAGGCTGTATTTCTTCATGCTACAGTACAGCAGCACATAGTATTAGGGGCTGCAGTTCTTCATGCTACAGTACAGCATCACAGAGTGTTAGGGTCTGCATTTCTTCCTGCTAGAGTAAAGCACCACACAGGGATAGGGGATGCATTTCTTTATGCCAGAGTACATACCCATATACAAACCTTAGTAAAACCCATTGATATGAATGAAGTGCAGCCCTGTGTCATGCTTGTAATCATTAGCACACTTACCCATACAAACCTTAATAAAACCCATTGATATGAATGAAGTGCAGCCCTGTGTCATGCTTGTAATCATTAGCACACTTACCCATACAAACCTTAGTAAAACCCATTGATATGAATGGAGTGCAGCCCTGTGTCATGCTTGTAATAATTAGCAGACTTACCCATACAAACCTTAGTAAACCCATTGATATGAATGAAGTGCAGCCCTGTGTCCTGCTTGTAATCATTAGCACACTTACCTATACAAACCTTAGTAAAACTCATTGATATGAATGAAGTGCAGTCCTGTGTTATGCTTGTAATCATTAGCACACTTACCCATACAAACCTTAGTAAAACCCATCGATATGAATAGAGTGCAGCCCTGTGTCATGCTTGTAATCATTAGCACACTTACCCATACAAACCTTAGTAAACCCATTGATATGAATGAAGTGCAGCCCTGTGTCATGCTTGTAATAATTAGCAGACTTACCCATACAAACCTTAGTAAACCCATTGATATGAATGAAGTGCAACCCTGTGTCATGCTTGTAATCATTAGCACACTTACCCATACAAACCTTAGTAAACCCATTGATATGAATGAAGTGCAGCCCTGTGTCTTGCTTGTAATCATTAGTACACTTACCCATACAAACCTTAGTAAACCCCATTGATATGAATGAAGTGCAGCCCTGTGTCATGCTTGTAATAATTAGCAGACTTACCCATACAAACCTTAGTAAACCCATTGATATGAATGAAGTGCAGCCCTGTGTCCTGCTTGTAATCATTAGCACACTTACCTATACAAACCTTAGTAAAACCCATTGATATGAATGAAGTGCAGCCCTGTGTCATGCTTGTAATCATTAGTACACTTACCCATACAAACCTTAGTAAAACCCATTGATATGAATGAAGTGCAGCCCTGTGTCATGCTTGTAATCATTAGCACACTTACCCATATACGAACCTTAGTAAAACCCATTGATATGAATGAAGTGCAGCCCTGTGTCATGCTTGTAATCATTAGCAGACTTACCCATACAAACCTTAGTAAAACCCATTGATATGAATGAAGTGCAGCCCTGTGTCATGCTTGTAATCATTAGCAGACTGACCCATCCAAACCCTAGTAAAACCCATTGATATGAATGAAGTGCAGCCCTGTGTCATGCTTGTAATCATTAGCACACTTACCCATACAAACCTTAGTAAAACCCATTGATATGAATGAAGTGCAGCCCTGTGTCATGCTTGTAATCATTAGCAGACTTACCCATACAAACCTTAGTAAAACCTATCGATATGAATGAAGTGCAGCCCTGTGTCATGCTTGTAATCATTAGCAGACCTACCCATATAAACCTTAGTAAAACCCATTGATATGGATGAAGTGCAGCCCTGTGTCCTGCTTGTAATCATTAGCACACTTACCCATACAAACCTTAGTAACACCCATTGATATGAATGAAGTGCGGCCCTGTGTCATACTTGTAATCATTAACACACTTACCCATACAAACCTTAGTAAAACCCATCGATATGAATGAAGTGCAGCCCTGTGTCATGCTTGTAATCATTAGCACACTTACCCATACAAACCTTAGTATCACCCATTGATATGAATGAAGTGCAGCCATGTGTCATGCTTGTAATCATTAGCAGACTTACCCATACAAACCTTAGTAAAACCCATTGATATGAATGAAGTGCGTCCCTGGGTCATGCCTGTAATCATTAGCACACTTACCCATACAAACCTTAGTAACACCCATTGATATGAATGAAGTGCGGCCCTGTGTCATGCTTGTAATCATTAGCAGACTTACCCATACAAACCTTAGTAACACCCATTGATATGAATGAAGTGCAGCCCTGTGTCATGCTTGTAATCATTAGCACACTTACCCATACAAACCTTAGTAAAACCCATCAATATGAATGAAGAGCAGCCCTGTGTCATGCTTGTAATCATTAGCACACTTACCCATACAAACCTTAGTAAAACCCATTGATATGAATGAAGTGCAGCCCTGTGTCATGCTTGTAATCATTAGCAGACTTACCCATACAAACCTTAGTAAAACCCATTGATATGAATGAAGTGCAGCCCTGTGTCCTGCTTGTAATCATTAGCACACTTACCCATACAAACCTTAGTAAAACCCATTGATATGAATGAAGTGCAGCCCTGTGTCATGCTTGTAATCATTAGCAGACTTACCCATACAAACCTTAGTAACACCCATTGATATGAATGAAGTGCAGCCATGTGTCATGCTTGTAATCATTAGCAGACTTACCCATACAAACCTTAGTAAAACCCATTGATATGAATGAAGTGCGTCCCTGTGTCATGCTTGTAATCATTAGCAGACCTACCCATACAAACCTTAGTAAAACCCATCGATATGAATGAAGTGCAGCCCTGTGTCATGCTTGTAATCATTAGCAGACTTACCCATACAAACCTTAGTAAAACCCATTGATATGAATGAAGTGCAGCCCTGTGTCATGCTTGTAATCATTAGCACACTTACCCATATACGAACCTTAGTAAAACCCATTGATATGAATGAAGTGCAGCCCTGTGTCATGCTTGTAATCATTAGCACACTTACCCATATACAAACCTTAGTAAAACCCATTGATATGAATGAAGTGCAGCCCTGTGTCATGCTTGTAATCATTAGCAGACTTACCCATACAAACCTTAGTAAAACCCATCGATATGAATGAAGTGCAGCCCTGTGTCATGCTTGTAATCATTAGCACACTTACCCATACAAACCTTAGTAAAACCCATTGATATGAATGAAGTGCAGCCCTGTGTCATGCTTGTAATCATTAGTACACTTACCCATACAAACCTTAGTAAAACCCATTGATATGAATGAAGTGCAGCCCTGTGTCATGCTTGTAATCATTAGCACACTTACCCATACAAACCTTAGTAAAACCCATTGATATGAATGAAGTGCAGCCCTGTGTCATGCTTGTAATCATTAGCAGACTTACCCATATACAAACCTTAGTAAAACCCATCGATATGAATGAAGTGCAGCCCTGTGTCCTGCTTGTAATCATTAGCACACTTACCCATACAAACCTTAGTAAAACCCATTGATATGAATGAAGTGCAGCCCTGTGTCTTGCTTGTAATCATTAGTACACTTACCCATACAAACCTTAGTAAACCCCATTGATATGAATGAAGTGCAGCCCTGTGTCATGCTTGTAATCATTAGCAGACTTACCCATACAAACCTTAGTAAAACCCATTGATATGAATGAAGTGCAGCCCTGTGTCCTGCTTGTAATCATTAGCACACTTACCTATACAAACCTTAGTAAAACCCATTGATATGAATGAAGTGCAGCCCTGTGTCATGCTTGTAATCATTAGTACACTTACCCATACAAACCTTAGTAAACCCCATTGATATGAATGAAGTGCAGCCCTGTGTCATGCTTGTAATCATTAGTACACTTACCCATACAAACCTTAGTAAAACCTATCGATATGAATGAAGTGCAGCCCTGTGTCATGCTTGTAATCATTAGCAGACCTACCCATACAAACCTTAGTAAAACCCATTGATATGAATGAAGTGCAGCCCTGTGTCCTGCTTGTAATCATTAGCACACTTACCCATACAAACCTTAGTAACACCCATTGATATGAATGAAGTGCGACCCTGTGTCATACTTGTAATCATTAACACACTTACCCATACAAACCTTAGTAAAACCCATCGATATGAATGAAGTGCAGCCCTGTGTCATGCTTGTAATCATTAGCACACTTACCCATACAAACCTTAGTAACACCCATTGATATGAATGAAGTGCAGCCATGTGTCATGCTTGTAATCATTAGCAGACTTTATTTATATTTATTATTATTTATTTTACATTTGTTAACCGGGAAATTCCGACTGGACCAGGTCCATTTTCAGCGGAGGCCCGGGAAGAAAAGCTCCAACATCAAGTTATACAAATACAGTACATCCAGCATAATACACAAAACAGGTTACATCATGTATGCTGAGCATAGTAATATAACAAGAATTAATAAAAACACTCCAGGTAAAAGATATAGAACATGGGTAAAAAGACAATGTCAGTCATACTTTGGTAAGAAAAGAAAACATATCAAGTAAGATTCTACAGTTAAAAGTACCCTTTCAGATGACCAAGCCTACAGGGGATCAGAGCTCCAGCATGTGATCAGAGAGGAATTTGGGGAGTTAATAGTAGTATGGGTAGGGTTATGTGATACAAGGGCATAACCATGTACTAAGAAGGTGCGATTTGAGGGAGTTTTGAAAATGGATGTGGAGGGGCAGTGGACACAGATAGGGGAAGAGAGTTCCAATTTCTGGCAACGGTGTGGGAGTAGAGCGCTTTCTCTGCATTATTGTTAGCCTTGGTGATGGAGAGGAGAGATTTTTCACTGGATCTTAGGTATGGGTTTGTAGTATAGATAGTAAGTAGGTTGGATAATGAGGGTTGTTATTCAGGATATTTGAGAATATTGTAGGCTGTGCCCAGCTGGTGATAGTTAAGTAGCTGTGGTAGCTCAAGCCATTTTAGTTCTTTTAGTGCAGCACAGTGATGGGTTCTATAGGTTGAGTTAGTAGCAAACTTGGCTATTTTATTGTAGCATGATTCTAGTTTGTCTAGGTCACATTGTCTGATTTGGGTAAAGATTGGTGCTGCGTATAATAGAGTTGAGAGGAGGTGGCTTTGTGCAAGAGTGACTCTTGCTTTTGTGAGAGAAAGGACTTATGCCTGTATAGGGAGCCTAGTTTTTGTGTACTAGTTTTATGGTATGTGACATGTGAACATCAAAGTGGAGATTATTGTCTATTTCAATGCCCAGAAGTTTGGTGTGGTTAGAAGGTGAGTTGGTGGTGCCGTCATTAGAGGTTATGGTAAAGGAGAGGGTTTTTGATCTATTAGGGGTAAATAGTAGCAGTTTTGTCTTTGGGATTTAGAATTAGTTGGATCCCAGATATCCATTTTTCTACTGAGATAAAGGTATCTTGAGTGAGTGTACGTAGGGTGGTGGGAGATGAGGCGGAGCAGATCAGAGTTGAATCATCTGCATATTGTATGAGTGTGGCATGTTGTGTAGAGCATTTGAGGTTATTTGTGAAAATAGAGAACAACAGCGGGCCCAGTATAGAGCCCTGTGGGACACCTATGGTGGCTGGAAGTTGTGTAGACAGAGTTCCTTTCCACTGGACTGATTGTTGCCTGTCAGACAAGTAGCTTCTGAACCAGGCCATAGTAGAGGAGGTGAAGGATAATGATGTTAGTGAGTCTAGTAGAATGGAGTGGGAGACCATATCAAATGCTTTTGAGAGGTCTAGGAAAATGGCTGATACATATTTGTTATCATTCCTGTGAAGGTTTATATAATTAGTGAAAGATAAAAGGGCTGTGGTAGTGCTGTGATGTGGACGGAAACCGTGTTGTGTGGTAGATAGTAGATTGTGTGTGTTAAGAAATGTCATCACTTGCAAGTGGATGCATTTCTCAAGAATTTTGGATAAGGGGCAAAGGATGGCAATAGGTCGGTAGTTGGAGAATTCATAAGAATTACCTCCTTTATGGAGAGGAATGATGCGAGATACTTTCCAGAGTTTGGGTATGTAGGATTCTAGTATGGAGCGGTTGATAAGGATGGAGACAGGATATGATAAGGAGTCACTAGCCATTTTTAGGTATGCAGCAGGTATGTTATCAGCTGCTAGTGTGGTTGGCTTTAGTTTAAGGAGGAGTTTTTTGATAGTTGAGGTGGGCACTGGTGATAGGCTGAAAGAGGGGTTGGTGTGGAATAAGTTATGTTGTGACTGAGGTAGAATGTTTTTGGTTATTTGACTGGACAGGGCCAAGATGGATTTAGTAAAATGGTTATTAAATTGAGAAGCTGTGTCTAGGGTATTGTTAGTAGAGATGGGTGCTGGGGTTGTGGTTTTGCCTGGCTTAAGTAGGGAGTTAATGGCATGCCAGCATTTTTGTGGACTATTTGAATATTTCCTTTGGGCGCTAAGAAAATAGTTTTGTTTCTTTATTTTGGATTCAGCCTTGGCCTTGTTTCTAAGCTGTTGATAGTATTGTCTGGAGCTAGGGGTTTTGTCAGTTTTCCAGATTTTCCAGGCTTTATCTCTAGCTTTTAGTAAGGCTCTGGTGTCTCTATTTAGCCAGGGTGCGTAGTTGGCTTTAACTCTGATCTTTCTGCTGGGAGCTAGATTATTAAGGATGTTAGAGAAGGTTGTATTGAAGTAGTCTACTGCCTGGTCTAACCCGAGTGTCCGTAGTGGTTCCCAGTTGCAGTGGCTTAGGACAGTATTTAGATATCGTGGGGTAAGGTTACGGTCATCTCGTACAAATTTGTAGACTACTGGTTTGGGGTGATTGGAGTGTTTCGGAGTAGGAAGGTGGGGAGATGATCACTTAAGTCATCTGGGAGGCAGCCTACTGTATAGTTTTGTTTGGGATAGTTGGTTAGTGTCCAGTCCAGTATGGATTCTCTCTTTGTTTTCTCATCTATTCTAGTTGGTTCTTTAATTAGTTGAGAGAACCCATATAGATTGATAAGTGTAGAGGGGCTGCTGGAGTTACAGGTTGCCCAGTCAGTGTTAAGGTCTCCTAGTAGGATCGTTTCCTGAGGTAGATTGTCCTTTGTCCAGTGTAGGATGTCTTCTATTATGAGCGAGTTGTTGCCTGGAGGTATATAGCAGCATATTATATTAATCTTCTTGGTGTTTCTTATGGAGAGGTTGTAGTGGGCTATAAATGCATGTAGGTCTGTTAGCTTATTGGTAATACTTCTTATGTTGAGATTTAGGATTAGCAGGTCAGATGTTTGTCTAGCCGAGAGGGGACCTGGATTTGGGTGAATGTCACCAGAGGTTAGCAGAATTTGTAGGAGTGTCAGTATGTGTTTTTTAATATTAATTGTTTGCGAGCTTGCGAGTTACCCATACAAACCTTAGTAAAACCCATTGATATGAATGAAGTGCATCCCTGTGTCATGCCTGTAATCATTAGCACACTTACCCATACAAACCTTAGTAACACCCATTGATATGAATGAAGTGCGGCCCTGTGTCAAGCTTGTAATCATTAGCAGACTTACCCATACAAACCTTAGTAACACCCATTGATATGAATGAAGTGCAGCCCTGTGTCATGCTTGTAATCATTAGCACACTTACCCATACAAACCTTAGTAAAACCCATCAATATGAATGAAGAGCAGCCCTGTGTCATGCTTGTAATCATTAGCACACTTACCCATACAAACCTTAGTAAAACCCATTGATATGAATGAAGTGCAGCCCTGTGTCATGCTTGTAATCATTAGCAGACTTACCCATACAAACCTTAGTAAAACCCATTGATTTGAATGAAGTGCAGCCATGTGTCATGCTTGTAATCATTAGCAGACTTACCCATACAAACTTTAGTAAAACCCATTGATATGAATGAAGTGCAGCCCTGTGTCATGCTTGTAATCATTAGCAGACTTACCCATACAAACCTTAGTAAAACCCATCAATATGAATGAAGTGCAGCCCTGTGTCATGCTTGTAATCATTAGCACACTTACCCATACAAACCTTAGTTAAAAATAAA